>NC_056741.1:1724152649-1724180149 GCF_019279795.1 Protopterus annectens | reverse complement strand
CCAAGCTAAGATCTCCAGCACCCTCTCTGTCCAACCAGTGCTTTGTGTCCCTGCCCACATAGCTGACACACACACACACACTTTGAAATGTGATTGATACACACACACACACACACACACACACACACACACACACACACACACACACACACACACACACACCTGGGATAGGCTGGCACAGGTTTACTAACTATGCCCCCTTTTGCTCAGACTATCAGATAGTACCAACTGCCACCAGCCATGCCTTATCAGCTACTTTAATGCCCTTCGCAAAGGGTGTCCAATCCTACTGTGTAATGTTGCTATCAACCCAAAAAGCACTTTTGACCAAGAGCAAGGTTATTTAGGAGTGGCCTATACAGTATCACCAAATACATATGGAAGTACTCTAGGAGCTTAAATATGTCTCACATGTATCAGACACAAAGATAGGTTTAAATATATTTAATAATAAATAATAAAAGAAGAACAAAATACTCAGTCAGCAAACACAGTTACTTCAGAGTTCAACATCACAGGAAATATTTTAAAACAACATTGCAAGACAGTCTCAAATAAATACAGAAAACATCTACATAATCTTTACTATACTCCTATCTATATCTAAAAGAGATACTATGCTCTAAGTCTTACTTACAAGCAAGTAAGAATGTGATGATGTTGGATGTTCCAGGTCAAAGACAAAATACAAAATGCCCAGTCTGGATCTGAGAGAGTTCTTAAATTAATATTAAACATTACTACTAGGCCAGCTTTGATGACATCACTTTTTGTCACCTGGTTTCAGTTCCCAGGCAAAAACATCTCTTTGTTAAAACTACATATCCCTCAGATGTTTGCTCAGAACTGTGTAGCTGCTAGGAAGTCATAAAGTAATCAAACACTTTACATTTTAAACCTAGTAATTACTTTTCTTTTCAGACAATAGAAAAACTTCTAGATCTAGACATTCCCCTGGATTCAGCAAGCCCTGCATGGCATGCAGAACTAGCACAGGAGCTCCAGCAGGCAATATGTCTTCCGTGCGATCCAGGAATAACCTGTAGGGATGTGCACGAGTGCTCCTGCGCTAGTCCTGCACGGACTCAGCCCCTGTATGCAAATTACCCCATTTGCAGGAGAAATCCATGCAAATTAGGTGAATTTGTGATCCAAGATGCTGGAAACCAGCCAAGCAAGACTAGTGTAATCAGCAGAAATGTACTCCTCCAGTTATGGAGTACATTTCTGCAAACTACAAAATGGATCCATGACAGCTCCAAATAAAGGGTCGATATTATGTAGAAAGCATGCCAATGGCCAACTATAAGGCCATTGGCATGGAAAACAGTTGCAAAAGAAAAAAATCAACTTTTATTTTTTTTTAGCCAATCTCAGCTGTTTAAGCATAGGGCAGCGGCGTGCAAATGGGATCGGGCAGAAAATAAGAAAAAAAAACTAAAATAAGCATTCTAACCAAAATCACTATTTTGCCATTATACTCAATGGCAGGCAGAATACAACATGGCCAGTGAATAGTGGTTGCTAATGGGAGAGGCTCAGTGTGAGACATGGAACAATGCATCAGCAGACAATCCTATGCAAATGAGGGGAATGATACTGAATCCCAGATTTCCCCTGCATGCTAGTCAGCACCCAACAGTGTAAGAGCAGGAATAGCTTGGTGCGAGCCTAAGAGTTAGCTGACATCATAGGGCTGTGTGTCATGCATACTGTAAGCAGATTGGAGCCCTGTGGCTTGGGTTTGCCCTTAGCTCAGCAGAACCAAGCAATGGAGGTGTGTCTGAGGCTGCCTTGCACTCTTTACATTGCCTAAGCAGATGTGCGTGCTGCGTACCATATTTTAAAGGGAAAAAAGTAAACCAGGAAATGGCAGCTCTGTGCACATCTGAGCCCCTAGGCTTAAACAGGAAGGCAATGGGAAGGGGAAAACTACAGTAGGAAGGTGATCTAGGAGAGCTACCATAGCTGGTAGGTGAAATGTATCAGAATCAGCCAAGTACACAGGCAGCAGACCAGCCCAGCCCAGAACACTACTATAAACTATGCAAACACCTTTCCCTCTGGTTTTTCTCACATACACTACACCACCGGTGTATACAAGCGGGGAAATTTTAACAAACAAGAACATCAGAATGATAGGGGCTGCAGCAGCTATCAGACATCAACATGTGGAAGAGGCTGAAGGTGGTGAGGATGAGAATGCTGTTGACCAACCCACAGTGAGGAGATGGAGAAGGGTGTACAGACCCAGGGTAACCTATCAGGGGCTACATGAGTTGGAGATAGTGGAGTCCTATAGGGTGGACAGGGACCTCCTACAGCAAATTGTTGAGCTGTGCCGGCCACACCTGACACACAGAACTAACAGAGGAGAACCCATCCCAGTGGATACCAAAGTATGTGTAGGCCTAGGAATATTAACCACAGGTACCGCCCAAAGCCCAACTGGGGATATCATGGGGATCTCACAGGTATCAGCATCCAGAGTATTCCATCAGTTCCTGGATGCAATGCAGCACATGCCAGTGAGCATGTATATTTTCCTCAACACCCGTGAGGTGTTGGCCAGTAATATGCATCTCTTCCACCAAATATCAGAATACCCTTCGGTAGTTGGGGTGCTATAGACTGCACTCACATATGCATCAATGCACAACCCGGTGAGTGGGTAGGATCTACATCAACCACAAGGGCTATCCATCCATCAACTGTGTGATGCCCAGTGCATTATAATGAATGTGTTTGCTGGCTGCCCTGGAAGCTATCATGATTCACACATCTGGCATCTGACACAGCTGTACCAGAGATTTGCCAATGGGGACATCCCTTATGATCACCTAGTGGGGGATGCTGGTTATGCACTGGAGCTGTGGCTGATGACAGTCATCAGAAATGCACACACACACACACCCTAACAAGAACCCCATAATGAGGCACACGCACAGACCAGAATCATAATAGAGTGTGTGTTTGGGATGCTCACATCATGGTTCCAGTGCCTAGACACATCCAGTGGAGCCTTGTAGTACTCACCAGCTAAATGTACCCAAATTGTTATCAAATGTGCCATGCTACACAATATGATCCTGTGGAAACAGCTGCAGCAGGAACAGCATGGGGCGGGGTCACACAGCCCCCCACCAATGCCAAGGCTTGCACAGGCACAGAGTGACTCAGAGGAGGAATAACATGAGCCTGCCCCAGTAGGCAGATGGAGGCATGCCCAGTATGTCATGGCCTTGGCAAAGAGGCAACGCATAGCACATACACTGACACAGTAGGGACCCAGGGAATGACACCTCTCTCTGACTCACACATACGGTAAAAGGGATGCCAAACATGACACTAACTGTGCTTAAGCATGTATAGGGAGTGTACTATATGCATCTGACATAGGCAGCCCCCAGCACCATTCTCAATAGTGGCACACCCACAAGGTGTAAGTCACTCCCTTTACCGATTGCTGATTGGAGTAGTATGAGTTGTTACTTGTATCTATGGTATGGATGTGACCATGCAAGGTAATCGGGTGGCTGAATGGGGTGCCAGCAGATAGTAGACACTTATAGTGGCAGCATGAGATCTGTAACAAATATGGGTGTCACCATAGGAGCCAGTACTACGCATGGTGACAGAACCCACTGCAGGAAATGTGCTGGGCCACATGTGTGTCCATATGACACACACACATTCCAGTCAGGGAGGTCCACATACCCAATAACAGTCACAACCAGCAGGACAGGTGTAGACAATCACAAACAAAGGCTGTGCTAAGGCCACTGAATGATGCCTATGGGTAAGCTCCCCACCCCCAGGCCTACGCAGACAGACTACATCAGGTCGGGCAGTAGGATGTTAGTTCTGGAGGGTAGGAAGTCAGAAACTAATATGTAGGTCAGTCAAACATAAGACCTGTAGTACACTGATATGCCTCTAGTCAGCATGATAGGTTAGAAAAAAAGAATGAAATGGATTACCTGACATACCTGTACAGTCATAGCAAATGTGTAAAAAGTGTCAGGTGTGCCCCCCAATCCTGTGTAGCAATGTAGAAACAGTCAGGTGTGTCCTCCCACAGCCTATATAGACATGTAGTAACAGTCAGGTGTGTCCCCCAAGCCTATGTAGACATGTAGTAACAGTCAGGTGTGTCTCCCAATCCTATGTAGACATGGAGTAACAGTCAGGTGTGCCCCCCAACCCTACTTAGACATGTAGTAACAGTCAGGTGTGCTCCCCCAATCCTATTTAAAAATTTAGTAACAGTCAGGTGTGCCCCCCCATCCTATGTAGAAATGTAGTAATATGTATGTGTAGGTATAATACCAGTGGAGCACAGATGCCCAGAGGTGGCCAAGGTAGCAGGATAGATTGTAGCATTTGCACAATATGCAGGTATGTGTGTGTTAGGTTGGTGTGTGTTTCATATTGTGTGAGAGTCGTCAGTATGTATGCATGTTGAGGTATGACCTGGTGGCCATTGCCCACTACTGCTGATGACAGGGCCAAGTTCTCACAGCTCCAGTGCCAAAGAAAATTCCCACCACTATAACATATGCTAGCAGTAAGCCATTGTAAATGTATGGCGGTAATATGTGTCACCATCTGAAAGACTGACATGGCATGGCTGTTGGGCTAGATATATTTATTTATTTATTTTATTTATTTAACATTTGTTGACTGGTAATGTCCAACTAGGTTCCAGAGAGCCTGTTTTCAGTGGAGGCCTGGGGAGAGATGCTCCAGATGCATGTCTTTAGAATGTGGGAGGAAACCGGAGTACCTGGAGGAAACCTACGTGGACCCAGGGAGAACATGCAAACTCCGCCCAGATGGCACCCCAGCTGAGAATCAAACCAGAGAACCTCTTGCTGTGAGGTGATAATGTTAACTGCTGCACCACTGTGCCACCCTGATATGCAAGCAGTACACAGGGGAAAGTACCCCAGACATACAGTATAATGTGTAACTGTGAAATGGACACACCCTTGGAATTGTACATACAGGTATGCATCACATTATCTGGGCCTGTAGTAGGGGATACAGGTGTCGTCTGGCCGACACTTGCAGATCACAAAGGTGGTAGCACTGATGTATTGGGAAACAGCTGATGTACCTGCACATGCCAGCATAACTAGAATGCCCCATGCATAGCTGTGCATCAGAAGCAAGTAGTGTCCATAGCACACATGCACCCAGCTCACCTAAAACCCACCCACAGGTACCTCTCTGGTCGTATCTCTGCTAATGGGAATGGGTCCAATATGACCCCACCTGTATATGGAAATAGCAAAAGAATGCAGCATGCAATGCAGGTGTCCCATGCAGGTGTGTCCCTAGCTGTAGGTAGCACCCTGTCAGCATACACACCACCTGAGCAAGACAGATAGAAAGTATTGGCATGAACACCTAGCACACCTACCCTGTCACCCCAGGGGGATATACTGTATGGCAGTCTGAGACTGTAGGACTTACAGAATGCAATGACCTGCCACAGCTGGCCTGCATCACCACCAAATGGCCTACAGGCCTCAGCCAAAGGCCTGTGTCTCACACGTACTGCCAATGCATGTTATGTCATGGACACCCAAATAACAACATGACACACTCCACATAAGCCATATGCAAGGCCATGTGGACAAACCACAGTAACATGTCCACCATGTCCCACTGCATGAACTGTGGCCCAACATCAAAACACAGCTGTGATGAGGTGATAACCTTAGGGAAAGTATCAGAGAATGTATGCATAATGTTTGGAAGATGATAGGATAATAGGGGGGGTGGGAGCATGAGCAGCATGGATTGTGCAAGGTCTGACACACAGCTGTGTGCACATATTATCCTTTGCTGCAAACACTTAAATGGGTGGCTACAAACCTGCCCATACACCACAATAGGAGTAATGTCCTGACTCGTGGCCCCTACCTCTGTGTAACCTGTGTGAATCTGTACAGCTGTGAGGTATTGCCACAGCAAGATAAGGCCATACTGTCAATTTGATGGATGTGCAAGTATGGGGGCCACTGCCAGCACTGTACCAAGGTGCTGAACTGGATACACAGACCCAGCAGCAAGTGTCTGCAGCTCTCCCTTCAGAATGGCATAACTTACCATGAATATGTAGGCATCTGCCCACAATACCAGACAAAGCTGCAGTCACCCTTGTCCCCCAGGACATCACTCTGAGCAAGAATGTCCACCTGACAGCACTTGAGGACATAAAACATCACAGTGTATAACAGCACACATGTCTGAATATCTCTGGTAACACCAGTACCATGTAGCAGAAGCAGCACAGACACAATCACATACAGCACACACTATCCCCTGCACAGTTTGTCCCCATATTGCCAAATGATCTATGGATACCCTGCAGAAATAGTTTGCTACCTGTAGGTGTACAACACAAAGATCTGCACTGGAGTACAATCTACCTGGAATGGATCCACACATTAAATACAAAAGGGCATACTGGGCATGCTCACACACTTAGAGAAATGAAGGCAATATCAGACAACATACTGAAAGGTCATACTGGGCATGCTCGCACACTTAAACAAATGAAGCCCATGTCTGCAAACAACAGTGGACTATACATATCTGCCAGTTGCAGATGTTAGTGCATACACTCCTTAGTATGCACCAGTCATGCTTTGTACACACATTGGATAGGAATAAAGACATATATCCAAGGATAACACACTATAATAAGCCAAAATTATACATACATAAATGTGGGGAAGAGAGCAGTTGTGACAAAGAGTCATCCATCATGAGGCCTGTCCCACCCAGCACACAGCCAAATGGCTACAACCACATGATGTGTAAATGTCACTCACTGTAAAAAAATAGCCACTGGTATCCATCAGCATTACAGATTATGTGGTGCAAGTGCTAGCTGTACAACATGACTGTAGAAGGCAGTAGTCATCTAGCAGCTGTATACATGTACCTGCGGAATATAACCCTGCGTGTGCCTGCATGTGTTGTATCAACCTCTAGATGAATGGGTTATGGATCATGCACACACATTGCCCTCCCTATAGCCCTACTATGAAAAGCCTGCTGATGTCATCCACACTGAAATACACCTTTGGGAATAGACTAGACCAATAATCTCTGTGGAGTGTCCTAAAACTGCATAATGCTGTGGTGTGATAAACTAGTTAGGTAGGAGTTCTAATCACATACAGGGCAACTGTGTGTGTCTCTGTCTGTGTAGGGGGATATGCTTTTTAGGCTAGTCAACCTCTCTGCAATTCAAATGCTCTACTTTGGCAAGGCTGCTGATGTCATTCACTGTGAAATACACCATTGGGAAATGTGCATCCCAGTAATCTCTGTGGAGTGTCCTATAACTGTGTACTTCTGTAGTGTGATAAACTTATTAGATAGGAGTTCTAATCCCAAACATGGCAACTGTGTGTGTTACTATTTGTGTAGGGAACAATGCCTTTTAGTCTAGTCACACTCGGTAAAATTCAAATGCCCTACTTTGGCAAGGCTGCTGATGTAATTCACTGTGAAATACACCTTTGGGAAAGGTGCAGCCCAGTAATCTAAGTGGCACATCCTATAACTGTGTAATACTGTAGTGTGATGAACTGGTTAGGTAGGCATTCTAATCCCAGACATGGCGACTGTTTGTGTGTGTGTCTGTGTCTGTCTGTCTGTGTAGGGAGCAATGCATTTTAGGCTTGTCACACTCACTACAATTCAAATGTCCTGCTTTGGCAAGGCTCCTGATGTCATTCATTGTGAAATACACCCTTGAGAACAGTGTAGCCTTGTGATCTCCATTGTGTGTCCTATAACTGCATAAGGCTGTAGTGTGATACACTAGTTAGGTAGCAGTTCTAATCCCAGACATGGAAACTCTGTGTGTTTGCGTGTCTCTGTGTAGGGAACAATGCATTTTTAGGCTAGTCACATGCACTACAATTAAAATGCCCTACTTTAGCATGGCTACTGATGTCATTCACTGTGAAATACACCTTTGGGAAAGATGAAGCCCAGTAATCTCTGTGGTGCATCCTATAACAGCGTAATGCTATAGTGTGATATAGTACTCTGGTAGGGGTTCAATTCCCACACATGGCAAGTGTGGATGTTTTTGTGTAGGCAGCAGTATGTGTTTTGTAAGTGATGCTCATGATCAGCTGATGGCCTCTGCATGAATTGCAGCCTTCCTCTATCTGATTACATGTGAAACAGCTGTGGTAACATTCTCATAGGCAATTGCATGAAAACACACTCCAATATCTAGGAATATCATGTCGGTGTTGGGCCTTTTCATTCACTGTGAGCAGGACCTAGATCTGCTGTTTGGCAAACAGAATCTCAGATGGATTGGGGATTTACATCTAACAACATACACTGTGGAAACAGGCCAACACACAGGAGGGGGATATGCCTGACATGACTACAGAATGAAAGTATTGCTATTCTGCATTTGGAGTAATGTTCGTTTAACAGGGTGTGTGTGGATATGGCTGGTGTACATGTTTTAATACCTGTAATGCCAGTGCTATGTTTCTGAGGAAATCCCATCGTAGGGTCATTTGCAGACTGGGCAGTGTGTGGTACCTTTTGTTTCTTGTTTTACTCAAAGAGCACCTATCTGTGAACTGCAGAAGCATAGCAGTCAGTACATGGTGACAGACGTGATTTACTGACCTCATATCCCTCATAGGACATATATCGCAACAAATCCTGTTACAACAGTAAATGTATGAGGTTATCACAGCAACATGTCAATATTGGCCCTGTGTTTGTGCCTCCAGCCACAACTCTGTCAACCTGTGTACAGATGTCATGCAGTAAGAGGAGCATATGTCCTGTACACCATAATTTATTGACATCATATCTGATGACAAGCCAGTGAGATATCAGACTGTGGCACATGTTATGTACAGTAGGGGTTCTCTTTGAGGATATAACCTGGGCATTCTGCAGTTGTGTGTACAGTACTGAGGTCTGTGTACTTAGGGTGATTGTCGACAGTGTGTGTATTGTGAATATGTACCTTGGCCTGTCTACAGACTGTGGTAGATGTCATTGTTCTTGGCCCTGTTCTAGCTGATGTTACATGCTGCTTCACTGTATGTTACCTACCAGTTTGTAGGGCCAAACACATGCATGTCCCATACCACATACATACATCGGACCACACTGTGTAGTGACCCAGTATATGTAGGGTTAGTGTGTGAGTGGCACATATGAGGATGGTGTTGATCAGATAGTCCATATACTGTAATATTATGCAAGCTACCATATGTGGCTGTGTTCACATTGGTTGTGGTTCTGCACTTTCACACAGGTGTCTGTTACTCTGTGCTGTGACATGCCTGTAGAGCCTGCTATATATGTAGGTACATGTGTATTCCCCCATAAGAAATGTAGGCCAATGTTGTGGCAGTCTGCCTGTAGCCTGCACAGTGCTTTGTTACATGCCTAGCAGCTTAGTGTACTTACCTAGTGTGATGTTATGTCCAGATACTTGCCAGATGTACTGCTGCCAGGCCACCATAACAGTCATGTATGTCCAACAAAGCAGTGGATACTGCACAGATGTATGTCACTAACTACTGGGTAGTATGTGGTCATGGCACCTCTGTAACAGTGGTCATTATGTGTCAGGACAGACAGGGGTGTGTGAATGCATAACATATGGCGGCAAATGTATATTAGTATTTACTTGATATACCCATCTACATGGCTGTTAACATCCACATTGTCAGGCTTGGTCCACATGTCTTGCACTAAGGGGTTCTGTGTATACCTTTGGACTGACCAGAGTGTATCAGACTGTCCACATTTATTGGCCTTATCTCTGCTATGATGTCCTTAGGATGTCTGTCAGTAGCCAATGGCGTACATGTTAAAAGCAAATGTGACTTCCCGCACATAACATGTCTGTGAAGACAACCCCTATCACAGTAGCAATACTTTACATATATACCTGCACTACATACCTGACATCCCCTTGCACTAAGAGGTTGGGACTATTGGGGCTGAGGTAGGGCACCACTCCATGTTCAAGACATATGGTGGACATATATGTATATATAATTATCCATATATCTACATAGATATATACATATCGACATACATAGATGGATATGTATATGTACATATATATATATATATATATATATATATATATATATATATATATATATATACATATAAACACTCAGATATATACATATACATAGCAATATATGTTTACACATATACAGATAGAGCTACATATGCACATACATGTATGGATATCTACATATATATTGACAGTAATAGGTATATCAGAATAGATATTTATGCACATATAGTTATAGATACCTACATATATATATATATATATATATATATATATATATATATATATATATATATATATATACATAAATAGGCATATCTGTACACATAGGATGGGCATACATATATAGCTATATATACACATATCTATCTATCTATATATATATATATATATATATATATATATATATATATATATATATATATATATATATATATATATATATATATATATATATATATATGTGTGTGTGTGTGTGTGTGTGTGTGTGTACATACGAAGAGATGTACACATGGCCATATGTTGCACTATACAGATGTGTATACAGACATATGTATGAATATACATGTGTATGTACATGTAGACATATATCAATCTCTTATATGTATATATCCATATTCCTGTCATGTGTAAACTTCATGGTTGTGTATACTCTTCCAGATGTATCTCACTGTATGTATCTGCTATGTGTATATCAAGTTAAAGCAACATATGTGATGCAACAGTCATTAATAACAAGTACTACACAATTGTGGAAGTAAAGGCAATTGTTCAATACTAATCAATATATGTATTGACAGATATCTTAGAAAAACAACAGCTGTCTTTACAGTGGTCATGGTGTAGTGGTTAAGTGTTCTGACCTTAGTGTACAGGGTCCTGGATTTAAGACCTGCGAGGGATGTTCATTTTGTTGCTGGGCAGAACATGGGCTGTCAGATACAGAGTGATTAAGGCAGTTTTGAGCAGCTTTAAGTGTGTTTGCATGGGTTTGTGCGAAGCTAAGCTATGGATAAACATACGGGCGCTTACACAGTGTAGGCTTCACTTACCAGTGCACAAATCAGCTTAGCTGTTATATTGCAGCAATGTTGATACATGCTAAGCATGGCTTAGCCCTGATAACCAGTTCACACCACCCAGTCTGATAACATAGCAGGGTAATGACATCTGTAATAAGTGTATGTAATGCCATCTACAATACATGTGTCTATGTGCTGTCATAGCAAGGGGTGTGAGTGTCCTGTCTGGGATACATACATATGTGAGGCCTGTATAGTACTATTATCCATGTGACTGTGTTACATACAGGGGTAGAAGCCCAGTGTATCTGCTGTCACAATGGAATGTAGTGTATCATGGTGGTACTACTGTTGACAGTGCCTACCCATGCAAGAGAAGAGTGCTAAATGTAGTAATAACAACAGGCACACCTGCAGACATAGCTGGACTCTGAGGCCGCCCTGTTGTATCCCTGGTGTGTGAGCTGTGTCACAGTATATAACTCCTACTGGTTAATGATCCAACATGTGGAATGTAACTGTAGACTGCCGTCTGTACAGCACATGATAGTGAAGGCTCCTGACCTGTAGTTATGGCATACATATTGTTGTCAAATGTTTGTCAACACATTCATCCTACTGCATAACTACTTGCCATGCTGATGGCTGTCAGTCCCTGTACAGATGTGCAGATGGCAGGTATCCCACTGGGATATGTACAGGTATTCTAAGCTTGATTGACACTGACATGTATGCCCAGCTGTGTAAGAACTGACACATATTGGAGATAACACCGTGTATGCACCACATACCATGGGTACCTCCACTACACTGCCACAGTCAACTAAACATGCTTGGGTACATGTCTCCATCACAGACACTAACCATGTGTTGTAATGCATGTTGCATGCATGCATGTCAACTTGATCACCTCAGTGGCCATGTGCAGAAGGCACCTGGAGGAATGGCTGATGCATGTCACTCTCGCCCTGAGGGTCACCACAGTAGTGTCTGTTGATAGGTTGCCTTCTGCCACATGGCAGGTGGCAGGATACCACTGTACACACAACCCATCTCTCCTTGGACAATAGCTGGGTACACAGCTATGACCACCTGCAGGGACACACCCCAGTACTTTACACATGTGTATGTGTGCATGACTGAGTATAGCAGTGTCTGTGTGTAGCACACCTGTACGTGGGAATTCCATGAGGGCCTTCACAACCACCACAACACCCATTGCCATAGCCAGTTGTGGCTGCTGCTGTATGGGACATTACATGTACCCTGTTAAGCTCCTCTCCATATCGGCTAAATGAGCCTTGCAGTACCATCACAATAGTGTTATACAAATGGGTTGATAGGCATGGGATACCCATTGTGTTTTGGCAAGTATGTGTATGTGTGCATGTCCATTTATCTGTAGGGTACAGCATTCCAAGGCCACATACTCCTATTACAATACCCATTTCCACACAGTAGTAAAGATAGTGTTGTTGCTGCCCATAGGTGAGGCATGACAATGCAACGCCCTGCTATGTGTGTTCCATGTGCATTAGTTGCATATCCATGTAGTACCACTGTTGGGATCTACAATGGGTTGTATCGCAGTCATGGCCAATGTGTGATGGTGGATATGTCAGTGTGTCATCATGGGTTTCAGGGAGTACAATATATACTGGGGGACACTGGTCTGTGTACACTGTCATTGCACCAAGGTACACCCAGTATATGTCCCATGTACCATGTCATGGTTACCACTGTTGCCATCAACCATACAGGTAACTGATACCACAAGCCAGGCCAGTTATGCATGCTCTGTGTGCAGCCTACCTGTAACACATTGGACACATGGTCAAGTTAGTCAGCAGCATTAGGCCCAGGTCTCTCAGATGTATGTCTGCCTGTTATGTGTCTGGTAATGTGTATATGAAGGTATGTCACACTATGTGTTGTCCATATGCAGCCATTACATCCCCCATAGCATACTGTACATGTCTGGGGATGTTCTGCATGTAACATTTAACCTGAGACACACCTCACCCTAAATGCTGTGTGATGTGTGCTATGGAAACCACACACTTTAGTATCACTACATACCTAGGTAGGGGTCTAGTCCCAGTGTTGCCAAGTAACAGTGTGCTTGTATGTGGATGGCTCTATATCAGGTTGCAGATTATATACACCCTAGTGGGTCACCTGTCCATGTGGCACAGGCAATAACTATTATACAAACCTGTGACATGTGTTCAACTGTACCCCAGATATGTCACAGCCATGGTGTCACCACAGTACCATACCCCATTGTGGAATATGACTGCAGACCATCCTCGTGCTGACACATGTACACCTACAACACAAATGGATAACATTAAAGAGACCACAATCAACCAGTGTTACTAACAGCTATAATGCATCATTGCAGGATGGCTACACTACCTGACATATATACATCACACTTTACTCCTTACATGTTACACTGCAGTCTGTGGTCTACTGTAGTACAGTCACTGTGTGCATCCAAACCATATTAGCCTGTCCCTGCATCGATGGTATGGATGACAGGGATGTGGCACAGGTATCGTCATATGCACAGGGTGTGTTGTTGGTTTGCCAGAGACCATAGGGTGGGCCATACACCATGTGTGAGGATGAGGGGTGTACTGAGGTGAACTGGGCGTGTTGATGTGGTATGTGTAGGTATAGGGTGGCCCTAGATGTGTTTATATAGTGTGTGGGTATGCATGCACACAGTTCTGCCATGTGGCTGCCCTACACAGGTGTTTATGGACAGCTGCAGACCATACCTGGCAGGGTGTGAAGTTCACTGCCTCTGGCCATGGACACGTGGATTGTGCCAGCCAAGGGTTCCATGGGCACATCCAGGCACAGTCCTCGATGTGCTACTCTCACCTGACAATGACAAATGTCCGCTGGTATCAAGTCCCTCCTGGGACTAGCCAGGACCATGTGCTCATGGCCTCCTGTGGTGTGGACAGTGCCCTCCCAGCAGTGCCGGGGCTGGTACTGCCACTATGGGAGCCCCTTGGTGTCCTAGCATGTCCATGTTGACTGCCAGCTGTTGGCGTTGCTGGCCTACATCCATGTGACCATCACTGCACTCCCACCACATGTTCAAGCACAGACAGACCATGGTCGATGAGGGCCATCGATGAGGGCCATCATCTCACCAGACCATTTATCCATGAACTCAGTGCATGCATGGATGGCTTCAGCCAGTTCAGGGCGTTGTCTCTTGCAGATGTGAGCGCATCCCTCTGCAGCCTCAGCCCCTCTCTGGTGTAGCGTTCTATACATGCCTGCACCGCCATGACAGCCTGAAACATGCACCTTCTGGCACCAGCTGTGTCACCTCTGCCAGGGGCATGATGTCCAGCGGCCCTACTACGAGTAGCCTGGGACATCTGCCTATGTGGTGCCCTGCCAGACATCCAGCTATGCCTGCAGTGACCAGACACAGTAGGCATGGTTACCACACTTTCCTGTGCACTGCCACCAAACGCCAGCTGTCCCTCCGCTATGCCCACAGGTGATGGGGTATGTATAGGCACTGAAACTGTGTGTGGGATTGGGTTGGTTAAAAGGGGGATGTCAAATGATGACACTGTTTCGGCCCCTGACAACCCTACCTGTGCCTCAACAGTACTATTCATCATCTTCTGTGTCTGTATGGACACCATCAGATTGCATGCAGGAGGTACCCTGACCCACCTCGCCATTTGTGGGGGAAAACAATAAACACACTTTAAAACCTGTACAGCATTGCCTAACAGTACACACACACACACACACACACACACACACACACACACACACACACACACACACACACACACACACACACACACACACACACACACACACACACACACACACACACCACAATAATCCATATCTGTCCATAACTTTACATACAGTCCCATGTATATTTCCATGTGTTCCCCATCCTGCATCACACTTTTAAACATACACACATTGATACCTCTTTAATATATCAGT
The DNA here is from genome assembly GCF_019279795.1 of Protopterus annectens. Taxonomy (NCBI): domain Eukaryota; kingdom Metazoa; phylum Chordata; order Ceratodontiformes; family Protopteridae; genus Protopterus; species Protopterus annectens. The sequence goes on along the minus strand of NC_056741.1, from coordinate 1,724,165,023 downwards.
CCTCTAAATGCCTAGGCAAGTGATCACAACACAATACCTGTTACTACATTACCTGCCTGACCTGTGTGTAGCAGTTTTAGATGGTCTCACTGCTGTCATTCAGTGTTCACCCTATGTATGTCCGGACATCATAAGCATGCCCCCTGTATGTGTGGGCTAGTATGTTCACTCCATAATACCATGCACTGGTGTGTCATGTGTATGTATTGCTCATGCCAGATATGTGGCTCAATCAGCCTATCATGTGACAACTGCAATATATAGATACACTCCCTGGTGTTGACTAGTACTTCCCCAATGCATCTGTAGTGCTGCATACGTGGGTTTTCGGTCATCTACCTTCCCTCACAATGCCTGTTCCATGCTACAGACCTTATTATACTATCATCTGTCCTGTGATTACATACATGACAAGTATTCCTGGTGTGTAATGTGGCAGTCCATGTCCATGTACTGCATGATCCCAAAGGGAGGTACTGCTGTATGGACAACCCCACAATCACACATGTGCATACATGGCCACCCACACAAACACACACGCATGCAGACACACATTCTACATGCATCAACCTCCCTCCACTTCACCAGAGTGACCCTACAGACAAACTAACTACCCACCAGGATGCACACACACACACACACACACACACACACACACACACACACACACACACACACACACACACACACACACACACACACACACACACACAGGTGAGGTTGCACAATGATAGTACACACAGTCCTCCTATTACCCATCTGTCAACATGCATAACATATGGTACACAACAGCATGCAGTGCAACTATAGACAATCCATGCTAGCAACAGTATACATGTGTGCGATGCATGTGCTGTGTCATTAGATGATGCCCCTTCCCCTGGATACCACTGCACCCATGTGCACAGTATTGCTGTGCACCTGTTCTGCACCCTGCCGTGTACTGTGCACCACACTTCACAGGTGTACAACCCATTGCTGAATGTGTAGTACTGTGTCAGTTATGTCAGCTTTAATGCTCACAGCCCCTATGTTTTTCAGAAAAACATACCTGGGATGATATGTGGACAGATGTCATTTGTGAATGCCTGATGTCTGGTTTACAGCTCTCAACATCAGCGGACCATGTATGACCAATCCACTCTTACACTGACAACCATCAGAGCATATCGTGGCTATGGGGGGTGTATATATCCTTATTGATATGACACACCCATCCTCGATCTGCAATGGGACCACATATCTTAAGAGTACATGAGCCCGAAATGTGACATAAGTCCTGTACTTTCACATGCAGTGTCTACGGAATGTGTTGGGTGTGTAGATGCTGACCACAATGCATACAATCCGTGCAGGCATATGTATGCACAACCTTATCATGACAGTCTGTTGCACCTATTGTTATGTGTACTAAAGCAGTCACTACTCCTGGCAGGGGTATATTAGCATAGGCCATCTACATTTGCTAGTGTATGTTCAGTCTGCCCTACACATGTCCCCCTAATCTGCATGATTGCAAGTTCTACTTATGTGCGCATCCCTCGGTGCTCACACACTGCCGTCACTATTGCTGTGGGGGTAGGGTTACATCTGCCACAGTTTCTGAACCTGACTATGTGCAGATGCAGCCATTCTTAGCATCCTTAGGATCCCTGTTGCAGTGCACTGGTGTGTCATGCTGACACTTCACCTCCTACAGCCTTTTTGCAGATGCATGACAAGTAAGGCCTACACGTGTCACTTTGCAGTGCCTCATAAAATGAACACCACATGTTGCAGCCAAGTCCCAGGTGATAATGTAGACCACTGTAATGCCTTATGCCATAGTGTAAGTCTGCAACAGTTGCCATTGTCCTACATGTATATACACTGGTGTTGCACTGTATATGGGCATTGTTCCAAACATGTCCCTACTGTAGGCCATGTCTCCCACCATTATGTTACTCCCTGTGGACACATTCCGCAATGGCAGGATGTTAGTTATCATGCAGGTGTCTGACATACCCTTCCAATACCCCATCATGGTCACCACTTTGATGCCATGCATTTAACAGCAACAATGCATGCACATGTACAGCATGCATTCTGGGTAGGTGTGTTAGATGTGTGCATGGAATATAGCATCACCATTACATGCCGGTTGTATTGGCAAGTATCTACATAAACCATACTCACCAACTACAGGCTGCTGCCTTGGTGGTATACAGGAAGGACCTACATAAGAGGGTGAGAGATGCAAAGTCAGTGGCCACACCTGTGGCATTGCTACAGGGTGGGTACAGCATTACAATACATCAACAGTACATGTCTACAATACTACCACATATGCACATCTGTTTATCACTGCTATGCAGCAACAAAATATATCCATGACATGTCAGGTATGCATGGTCTACCTGTACCGATGCATATGTATATGCAACAGTGATCTACTGATGTTCCCTGTGGCCTTACCTGCACGCTCCTTGGCTGGTGTGTGGGTACCACCCACCTCCACAAAGGTGTCCAGCGGTTGGTGGCTATGCAGATGGGCAGGTGCCATGAGGCTGGCTAGGAGCTCCTCCACACGTGTCAGTGCAGGAAGGATGGCATGACCCCTCCCTGTGGTGAGATGATCCCCCCAGACAGCATTAGCATGCTGACGGCATTGCAAAGCAGGTCAGAACAATGATGCTGGACCTGCTCATAACTGCGGTTGTGCAGTCTGACATCATTGACTCTGTGGACTAGGTCATTCCACAGGGTGGTCCACTCCTGCTGATCATGGGTGGCCTGGCCAAAGAAGACTCTATAGTTCTGTATGAGGTCATTCACCAAAATGTCATTTTCAGCTGCTGTGTATGCTGGCAACCTTCCATGGGACATTGCGCCTGAAAGACATAAAGATGGACACAGGTGAGATCAAGTCATGTAGCAAGTTTACCACAGTTGTTAATACACACCACTGTCATCCCCCCACCATATCAGCGACAACAAACTGTACACACAACTCAATTGGTATGGCTACAGCATACCTACCAGTGGCACAGATATGCTACTATACCACACTTTGTGGAATGTGTTTGTAGCCATGTTCCCTGTGTGGACATTATCATTGCTGGCCTGTTACAGGCTATTCACCTGTATGCCATTGTCAGGGCTACAATGGTTCTATATATGCCTGTAGTATGCTTGCTATGTGTTTTCTGCATATATGACATTCTGTGTTACTGGGGTTATCTATGCATGCTGTTGGACATGTTCTGAGATTGTGTAGACTATTACTACTGACATATGTTCTATAACAGTGACACAATAGCAAGCATTTGTACTACTGGCCAGCAGAACCACCTCTCCAAACTCATCTACCCATGTTGCCAGGCCACATTACATGTGTGACCCACCCTGGGCCTCCTCATGTACTGGTCCAGCAATAACATCAGGTGGAACCAACTCAGGGGATGTTGTACCCCCCCAGGGGCACACACAGACGTGTTCCTGTCCCCTGAGGACAGGTCCTGGGTCTTTTCCATAATGGGCTTCACAGACACATGGGGGATGTGCCACATCATCTTGAGGCACGCAGTACACATTCACAGGGACCACATGCTCCTCCTGCTCAGCCTCCAGGCCAGGCAACTTCAGGACATGGACTGCTGTTGTGAGTAGCAGTGGGTGGGAGGCTTGTCCCCATTGTGTCCATATTGGTGTCCATGGGGTGTCCACATCACAGACCACACACACCATCCAGCATGTTTACCCACCACATGTGTCACATACCACCCCTGTAGGCTGTCCTCTATATCTACCAACCCTGACCACCTCCACAACTATACCTGCCATACTTCCCCATATTACCATTCCATACTTCACAGGCAAGGGCAATGTGTTCCCAACAAGGGGTTCACATGTGACATAACCGTCCATGTTGCACACACTGACAGCTGTAGATATCTGTGTATATTGCTATGTGTGCTGTTTCCTCACACATAGCATGCAGCACTGTGGTGGTAATATAGGGGATATGTATTTACATACATATATGTTTGTGTGTGTGTTTGTATCTATGTAGACATATGCATATAGGTATATATCTATATATGTGTAGATATATATGATGTATATATGTGTTCATATATATGTCTGTACATGGGTATCTGTATATTTGTGGACATACATGTAGATATGTGTATATGTATATATATATATATATATATATATATATATATATATATATATATATATATATATATATATATATATATATATATATATATATATATATATATATATATATATATATATATATATATATATATATATATATATATATATATATATATATATATATATATATATATATATATATATATATATATATATATATATATATATATATATATATATATTATATATATATATATATATATATATATATATATATATGGTTCCCTATCAGAAGCCTGAAACACTATAAGCCTGAAAATCAAAATCCTGAAAACTATAGACTGAAAGTTCAAAATCCTGAAATACCAAAATCCTGAAACTCAAAATCCTGAAAACACAAATAATGCTAATATGTCACTATAAAGACACTAATATCTACCAACTGACCCTAACCCTAAGGTCCGTCACTATACACTCACCTGACTCGCGCCTCTATCCTAACTCACTTAAACCCTAACCCCAATATTTGTCACTATTGCATACATGCCTAACCTGCCCTAACCCTAACTCACTTATACCACCCCTAACCTAACATAAAACCAACCGCACACTTACCTGAACCAGCATGACCCAACACCACAGGGCTAACAATAGCAAAGCCACAATGACGTCAGTATGTCCATTTTGTGTTTTCAGGATTTTTGAGTTTCAGGATTTTGGTATTTTTTTTTTTTTTCTTTCAGTCTAGTTTTTTCGTTTTTTGATTTTTCAGTAGTGTTAGTGTTCGGCTTCTTGATAGGGAACATATATATATATATATATATATATATATATATATAATATATATATATATATATATATATATATATATATATATATATATATATATATACACACACACACACACACCACACACATAGTACATTTACATTATCAGGTCATCATTCAGACATCCTTCCTGCACAGTTCCTGCACAGTGCTTCACTGCTGCACACTGTGTGCTTACTTCCAACCATACATAGCCATATGGACATGGTAGGGGCCACTTGGGGGTAAATGTGGGGCCAGATTTGCAGTAAAAATCATTACATAATGCAGGTGGCATTCCTTACAATACAAGTTAACCTGGGGCTGGGGGGTGTCCCATCATTGTCATCTGGATGACCATCCATCATCTATTATATCATACAATATACATCATACCATTACACATTACACATACATACTTCCCATTACACAAGTGCTGCACTGCACAGTTGATGGGTGCTGCACCCCACACCACAGGATGGACTATTGTCCGCAGTTTTTTGAAGATTATCATTATAACACAGTTTCAGCAATACACATCATCACATCTCCCCTGATATTATCAATCACCAATTACAACATCATGCATGATCAGTATACTTACATACACAGTCAATTACATACATATATACTTCTCATACCTGTCCTGGGAAGATGATGCACATGATCAGGGTCTCCTTGGCCCACCATCACTCATGTGCACTCCACACAGCATGCACCACTTCTTTGCTGTACTGTGCAGCATGTTGTATAGTACTTCAAATTACCACTGTGTAGGCGTGGTCCCTTCCTTTGCCACCCCTGTATGATGAACATCCTTCATGTGTGTGGGCAGCGGCATCCATCAATACCAGGTCTTAGGGCTTTCAGGTAGCAATAGTGCTTAAAGGGTTGTAGGCAGAACTGCAGATAGAATGTGAATGTGTGAATGTTGTTGCTACAGATGTTGCTGTATGTGTGTGGGTTTGTGTGTACATACAGCACCAGTGTTACAGGGTACAGTGTGTCAGTAGCAGCAGTCTGCACTGTAGCTCAGTCTGTCCCTCAATAGCTCTCAACTTTATGTTGTGTCGGTCCACACAGGTCTGTGTGTCAGATATATTGTCTCTGTGTGTGTATATACAGTTATGCTGTGTGTACTTCATTCCCCATCAGTACATGGCTAATCATTTAATTTCTAACTTAATATCCCTGACTAACTACCTGTGTGTTGACTACTGTATGACAATAGTTTACAGTTTAGTGTTACACCAGTGACTTGCTTATTATACCCTTGTACATAGCTACATACCACTGTTGGTCTGCAGTCTTTGGCTTGGTACATGGGAGTAGGCTACATCCAGCCTGTTAGTGCTGTGCCAGTCCACTGCCACATTCTGCCTGCTGTTGTACACATATTGTGGGGTTGGGTCCATATATGTATGGGCTTCACCTACACACATGTGTACCCCCTTATCAGAGCTAGTTTATGTAAAGGTGGTATATGGCCCTGTATTGTTATGATTGTGGGAGGGGGGGGGGGATACCTTATGTTAATAACTACAACATGTGGGTGGGGTATCAGTGGTAAGCTTTGCGTTAAAGGTATCTGGTACATTACTATACATATGTACATTACTGTAAATGCAGCCCTTACAGACTCTGCTGTTTACAGACTGTTCTGTGATGGTGTCAGTTATGCCTTGTTATGTTATGGTTGTTTGTGTCGAGAGACATCCCATTGTGTCAATCCAAGGGTGTCAACTGTACAGGGATTGTGTACAGAGTGTAGATAGAGGCTGCTAGACTACTATACATCTGCATTACTTTTGATTGATTCTTAACTATTCAGTGGCTTGATTTCTGTGCTAACTATTGTCAAGGGCCTGGACAGCAACATATGTAAACGTTTCCAGACTACTGTATTAATATAACTGTTTCACAGTTGCATTACTGTGTTTATATGTATGTCAGTGTCTAAACAGCTATATGACATGGCACATACAACTGTAATAGTACAGAAATAAAGCTTTCCCATGTATGCAAACCTGTGTGTGGTGTTATATCCTTTGACCTCTCTGTGGGTATATGTTGCAGGCAACAATTGCCATTTGTATGGGTGGCTCATACAGTGTCCATTTGCTAAGGTGACAATTGTAGGCATAGTGGCTATTTCATCTTGTGTTCACCTTCTACATATGTATCTTCCTATACATATCTGTGTGTGTGTATGTGTAGTTACATATATATATATATATATATATATATATATATATATATATATATATATATATATATATATATATGTGTATGTGTGTGTATCTGCATATATGTGTCTGTGTATATGTATCCTAGGAATGTTGATTGCTTCCACATTGTACATTCCCTATGGTAGCCAGACTGTACTGTATGATGTGTTACTGACACCAGCCTGACATCATATGGGTGGGATGGCATACTGTTAACATCTTGTGTCCATGTTGTATCAGGTCCTGGTTATGGGATCTGAAACAGTTGGTATTGTATTGCAGAGCAGACATGTTTGGCTGTGGGGGGGTATCTATACGTACAAGATGTATGTTGTTTGGGCCCCCTCAACCCCATTAACAGTGTATGTGGACATATATGTTTTTGTTATGTTCCCTTTTATATCTATAGATGTATGTCTGTACATACCTATATAGATATATATTTATGTTTATATATATTTATTTATTTATTTATTTATTTATTTTACATTTGTTAACCGGGCTAGTCTGGCTGGATACATGTCCATTTTCAGCAGAGGCCCGAGGAGAAAAGCTCCACTAACATGCTAGTAACTTATAAAAAAGAGAACAAACAATCAAATAACAAAAACCAAAACAAAGACCAATACAAACAAAAGTATACAAACATAAAAGCAAATAAAGGAACAATTATTATGTAGTATAGTAAAATAAAATGCAGAGGTATTATGACAAGAAGATAACAATGGAGAGGCAACCTTCTTTTGTAATGATTGCTAGAGTAAGACTTCTAATAAATGCAGAAGATTGGAAATAAACTGACATATTGAGAGCCAAATAAAAATTACAATATTTACAATTTAGAATAGAACAAGGTTGTGCCAGGGCACTAGTATTAGGAAGGAGATCAGCATAGAAGAGATCTGTATAAAGGTAGAAAAAGAAAAGATGACAAGATGCAGTGATATAGCATGAAGATGGAGGATGTAGGAAGTGTAAGAAAAAAAGAGAAAAAGAAAATTCTGTAAGTTGCTCAGTAGAGTCATGATCAAAGGTAGAGAACAACCAGTGGAAGTGAAGGGGGGGGACTGGAAAGAGGGTAATTCTATGCTGAGCTCAGTCAGGATTAGAGCATGGGCATAGCCAGTGGGTTTGTAAATGGTTTCTTATTTGTTTTTTGAAAAGGTGAGGTGAGCTTAGGGTGGTTAGGTCTATGGGAAGTTTATTCCAATAAGATCCTACAGTGTTGGCAAATAAGGAGTCACCTGCTTTATTGTGGGATTTGAGAGTAGTTACTAGAAGCTTGCTGGCTGAGTGAAGGGAAGTAAGATTTTTATATGGGGTGATGAGGTTATTAAGTATGGGTGTATTGGAGGGGTAATGTAGAATTTTATAAGTGATGACTAATTGATGTAGAAGTATTATGTTCTGAAGTTCTAGCCAATTGAGTTTTTTTAGATTGAGACAGTGATGAGTACGGAATGGGGAACTTGTGGCAAACCTGGCAATACTATGGTACGCTGTGTTAAGTTTTTGAAGGTTAGCTTTAGAAAGGTTGATAAAAGATGGAGAGGCATACAATAGTGTGGAGATGAGGTGAGTTTGGGCAAGAGACACTCGGGTAGTAGCAGTAAGAAAGGGATTTAGTCTGTAGAGGGCACCTATTTTTTTATTCACAGTCTTGATGGTCAGATCAATGTGGCAGTCAAAGCTTAGCTGATTGTCTATAGTAACCCAGTAGTTTAGTGGAACTGTCAGGTTTAATGATAGTGCCATTACAGGACATAATGGAAAATGAGATTGGGGCAGATTTAAGGGTGGGGGTGAAGAGTAGTAGTTTGGTTTTTTTGGGATTAAGGAGGAGACAGATTTGTTGGAACCATTTTTCTGCTGCTGTAAAGACATTTTGGGTGGAGGAGTGGAGTTTCTCTGGAGATAGAGCAGAACAGATGAGAGTAGAATCATCAGCATACTGTATACAAGTGGATGTTGGGAGTGAAGTAGTCAGGTTATTTATGAATATGGAGAAAAGGAGGGGGCCAAGGATGGAACCTTGTGGGACACCGATAGTGACAGGGAGCTCAGAGGATAGATGGCTGTCCCAGAGGACTGCTTGTTTTCTATCTTTCAAGTAAGAGTCAAACCACTGTAGTGCTAATGAATCAAGTGAGAGGGATTTTAAAGGAGAAGTTGATGGTTCACCATGTCAAATGCTTTTGAGAGGTCGAGGAATAGTGCAGCGGAGTAAAGGTTGTTATTGCGGTTTTTGTTGATCACGTCTGTGAAGGAGAGAAGGGCAGTGGAAGTACTGTGGTGGGGCCTAATTCCATGTTGTGAGTCAACGAGTAGGTTATTTTGCAAGAGATGATATAGGAGTTGATGGTGAATTTTATAATTCATAATTTTAAGTTCCATAATTTTAGATAGTGGAGATAGAAGGGCTATTGGTCGGAAATTAGAAAGTTCGTTGGAGTTACCTCCTTTATGGAGGGGAATGATATAGGAGATTTTCCAGCAGGATGAGATAGTGGATTCAGTTATAGTTCTGTTAATTAATATGAAGACTGGGTAAGCTAGTTCAGTTGCTGCTAGTTGAAGATATTCAGCTGGTAGTTTGTCGGCTGAAGGGGTGCAAGGTTTAAGTTTAGAGAGTAACTTACGTATATAGGTTGTGGAGACTGTATTCAATTTTAGTGTGGGGGTGCTGTTTTGAGGAGAGGTTATTTGAAGGGAAGGGGGGGAGTCATGGTGTTTGCTAGAGAGGGGACTGTTTCAGAGAAGAAGTTGTTGAAGGTATTGGCTTTTTTATTGGGTTGGGTCTGAGCTAGGCTAGCTGGTGTAGGTGTTTTGGTGTTCCCTGGATGGAGCAGTTTATTTATTCCTGACCAGAAATGTTTGGGGTTTTGATTTTGGTTTTGTTGATATTGAAGGTAGTAATTCTTTTTATCTAGATAGGTGAGTTACTTTGTTGTATTTCTCAGGTGTTTGAAATTTTGGTGGTCAGATGGGTTTTTAGTGGATCTCCATTTTGTCCATAATTTATTTCTAGCTAGCATTGTTTGTTTGGTTTTTTTTGGGAAGCCAGGGGGCTGCTTTTGAGCCTATTCTAATTAATCGAGATGGTGCATGATGCTGGAGAATTTGTAGGAAGGTATTGTTGAAATAGGTGACTGCTTCCTCAATTGGGAGGTGTTTTAGAGCTGACCAGTTATATTCTTTGAGTTCATTATGGAAAGAAGATAGGTTAAAATTTGTTTTGTTGTGTACAGTACGATAAGTAGCCTGTTTGGGATTGTTGTATTTTTATTTAGTGATGTAGGTGAGGAGATGATCACTGATATTGTCAGGGAGTATTCCAGTTTTATAAGAGAGGGGATTGTTGTTGATCAGTATCCAATCCAGGATGGCTTGTTTATTGGTTGATTTGTGTATTCTAGTAGGGAAGTTTATGGTTTGTTGAAAGTTATAAAGATTAAGGTGAAAGGTAGGTTTGGGAGAGATACAGGAATTCCAATCAATATTAAAGTCTCCTAGGATTATGGTTTCCTGAGGAAAGCTACAGGAGACCCAGCTAAGAATAGTTTCCAGTGTATTTAAGTTATTGCCTGGAGGGATGTAGGAGCATATTATATAAATGGCTTTGTTTTTATTCACTTGGAGTTTGGTACAGAGTATTTTAGCATTGACTGTGGAAGGGGGCAGTGAGTCAGTTAAGGATACCTGCATTTGGGATTTGTATAGTAAGGCCACTCCCCCACCCTTTTTGTTAAGGCGATCTTGCCTTAAGGTGCTATAGCCTGGGGGAGTGATTACGTTGTCTTTGGTACCTGGTTTAAGCCAAGTTTCAGTGAGACAGAGAATATCAAAGGCATAGAAGTCAATTAGAGCATGGAGATGAGTGATTTTATTGTTGATGCTACGAATATTTAGGTGAGCTATTGTGAGGGAGTTATTAGAGAAAGGAGAACTAAGATTGTTGGCAGTATGGATAGGAGGGGTGTGGGTAAGAGGATTATTGGGGCCAGGGTTGGGGTGGATGTCCCCGTGTATCAGTAAAAGTGTTTGTGGAATTTGAAATACCTTAGAGTTTTTGCAGGGTATTAGATAAAGCCGTCTAGTGGTTAGAAATCTGTTATGGTGTAGTTTGTGGTAGAGAGGGGGAAGGTAGGGACAGGATGATAGGATATTAATATGTGTTGGTTCAGCTAGAGGAAGTAGGGCGGTTGTGAGTTTGGCTAAATTAGGAGATTGGCTAAGGGTTAGATATTCGTAGGAAGTAAGAGTATAGTAGAAGAGAAGGATGTTAAGGAGTAGTAGAGGATGCAGTAGTTTGAGGCTTAAAGGCATGTTAATAGTGAGAGGAGGTTAGTAAGTTAAGTATTAGGTGGTTTAGGATGGTGGAGGGTCGGGTGTGGCAGCTAGATAGGAATCTAGAGAGTGGGTGTGGTGGTAAGATTGGAGTATGGAGTTAACAAGTGAGAGTGGGGCAGGAAGTGTGATAGGTTGTTAGAAAATTGGAGGTGTGGCAGAGGAAGTATAAAGGTGGGACCCTGGGGTGGGTGGGAATTGGGGGTAGGGAGGGAGGGAGTGAGCCATGAACTTAACGGAGGCGGTAAACCACAGAAGAAGAGATGAGAAAGGAGACAATCAGGAGTGCAGGTAAGTAAGATAGGAAAGGAGAAAGTCAAGCTGGAAAGGACAGGGAAAAGGCCAGAGAGCAGTGGAAGTTAAAAGTGTTAGATAAACATAGAGGCAGTGTTAAGCATGCAGAAGGAGGGCAGGAGGAATTAGAGAGGTAAGGAAGAGAAATTGCAGGTTACAGGTATGAAATGTATACTAGATTAGATGGCAGATAGAAGGGCAGTAGGGTAGAGAGTGGAGATAATAACGAAGAATAAGGACAGATGATAAACCTTACAGTCCGAAGAAGGGCTAGTAGGAGCCAAAAGTAGCAGCAAAGTAGTAGCCAGGAGAGGATGGTATCCTGCTCTAAGGCTCAGGTGGGAACAGATAGTGAGAAGGGGTCAAAAATCAGGATATGGTAGTATGGAGGCAGAGGGAAAAAAGTAAGGTGTAAACAAGGCTGGAATAGGAAGTGTATCCAAAAATAAGGGGGAAAGGTAAAGACTGAGAGGTAGCTGGCTGTTGGAGGCTAGAGTACTGAATAGCTGTAGACTCTTTTAGGGTACCCAATGGGAGTCAAACAAATCAACA
>NC_056741.1:1723950149-1724150149 GCF_019279795.1 Protopterus annectens | reverse complement strand
GTCCATAGCTGCCCATTTCTTCTACAGCAACAGCTGTGCATATACACTGAATTTGGAGGTAGATTTGGACACTCAAACCCCTGAAAGGTGGGTGAGGACAACAATAATATGTTGTGATGCCAGTTAGACCAAATTACATGTGTCCAGTGGACATGTGTGAAATGGACAGCTATGTATGGGGCAAGATTTTTTTTTGGGAACAGATTGCCCTTTTTTTTTCATGTGAGAGTAGGATGTTGGGGAGGGCTAGTAGGTATATTTGGTGAGGTAGATTGGGTAGGTTAACATACGAGACAAACAAGACACATACAGAGGCGGCATATGACACATGTGGGGGTTAAACACATTGATGGGGAGGGGTGTTGAGAAATCGGAAGCCCATGAGCCCCCTAGTGGTAAAAGTAGGACTGAGATCACCTCCCATGAGCAGTCACCACTGCAAATTCATAGCCCCGAAAGTGGCTGTGCTGAGGGCTGAGTCAGAAAGCCAGGCTGACCCTCTAGCCATGACATGCAGCACCCAAGCTGGTGTAGAAGATCTCAAAACTGCTGATTGAGCTCCCTACACATCATGACCCAGACCTGGTGATGGGTGACAGCTTCCTGTCCGCGCCCACTCCTGGGGAGGTGAGCCCCATCTCCTAAGGCAGTTCTACCCAAAGGTGGTGAAGGAACAATGGACAAGGAGGTCCCTGGTTGGGCTCCAGATGTGCTGGTGCCCATGCCATGGCCAGCTGAGGTGGGACAGGTGGGTCTGCTGGGATCCGCATTCCCATACATGCTATAATGTTTATGGTGTATCAACATATATGGGTTAGTAATAGTCAACACATTCTAGGGTTAGGTATAACAGCATGCATAGATATTCCCATTAATCCAGACACCAGATATGGAATGGTTGCATAGAAAACAGAACACATGCACATATGGGACCACAGTGGTAATAACAGCATGCAGGAACATTGATGGCACCATGCCACCAATGTTAGGGAGTATTTCAACATAGCACATGCATAGAAACAGATTTAAATAATTATCAACCAATAGGACATATGTGCCAACATAGCAGTGCTGTTATCTGTACCTTACAAGTATTACTACACTACCCTATTGCCTTAGTTTGGACAGTAATATGGATGTCGACATCTTTATACATGAACTGGTTTTACCTACAGTATACACCTCTTACCTGGTATACCTATGGAGGAATTGTTTATTAACACTAACTGTTTCTACACATACTCCCAGATTCCAGGTTGATGTTATGCACATACCTGTCCATCTCTTTTTGCACAGACTCTGGTCATGTCTTGACCACATGCAGGTGAACCGGGACATATGTAGACTATTACCCTCTTCAACCTTTAGTGACTTACAACACTCTTATACAGGATTTCCTACACAGTTATATTATGTAGCACAGTGTGGGTGACAGTGATGAGTGATACCTTATTATTCAGAGCAACTGCAACACTCACAATGCCATACAATGCCAGAGTAAACAGTACTAGTATAGGGTATTAAGCTTTTATTTCAGAGTGTTCGTATCCGATGTACCTGTGGGAGCAATATTTGTTAGCACTACCTGAATGTTGCCACACAAAGTACCAAATTTCACATTAGTATTATGCACATACATCTCACTCTGTTACTGTACACACTCTGGTCACAGCTTGACAACATGGGAGTGTAGATAGGACATACTTGGCTTATTGCTCTCATAACAGTTTGGGGAGTTGCTAGAGTGACAGGTTCGTTCTTATAGATGTGTGACAATCAGTTGTATTTCTTGTTGGCTGCCTATACATCTGGTATCATCCCACTGATTTCCCAGGGGGACAGAGTGACAGGCAGCAGATATAGGCCAATTTACTGGAAATTCTGGACATATCTATACAGTTGTGGGGTATGATTCTGTATGCAGACTACTACAACTCCCAGGATTCAAACCATGGCTGTGTGTGCTAAAACATCTCAGTTGTGTGTGCTATTCAGAGCTTGCTGTCTGTCTTTTCACTGTTTTCTGTCTATGTCTCTTTCAGTTGTACTAAATGGCCTCTGGGGATTACACCAGTCATACACAGACATTCCTACATATTCTATTTATGTTGCACAGTGTGGGTAACAGTGCTTAATACAACAGTACTATTAAGTGTTTGCAAATCGACATTATCATATGATACCGGAGTATACACATGCCATCCAGTAGTTAGACCTTTATTGTCAGGCTATAAAGGCTTTTATTTACATACAAACTATATGAGACTCTTCCTGCCATATTCTCCGGTGTATGCAGTACTTGCCTTAAACAATACAGGTTTTATACTGGCAATTAACTTACTAATGCTTTTAGATTTATTTCCTATAACAGTACATACAAGAGTATTACTAACCTGCCTCACGTCAGAACCTCTGCAGGCAACATCCATAGGCCTCCTGGTTCATGGCCCGCTCACTTGCTGCTGTGAAGGACATAAGAGGAATATATAGCCATACCTATCCATAATATACATGCGCTGGCAATTATTAAATAGGTAGTGGAGTGATACTTACACACAGCTGGGACAACCCCTGCTGTCCTAGCCTCTTGGATCCACTGATCCAAGAGATGCCCATTATGCCACTTCAGGTTGGCATAGTGATGCTTTACCTGCTCACCAGCTCAGGGTATGCCAGTGGCACTGGTGAGGTCACGGGTGAAATGGTCCCAGGCTTCTGCCTTATATTGGGAATTCTGGTACTGGCCATGCAGCAGTCTCTGCTCATGGCCTTTGACAAGAAGTACTGCCATGACACTGGACTCCTGGATGCCACAGCGCTGCACCTGGAAGCACATTCCCTCTCCCCTTTCTGACATGGTGCCTGCAAGGGGAAGCTACAACCAGTTATGAGATGTATTCCTGCCTGTTGGGTTTAAGTATGGCCAAATTCCCACACTTTGACATGATCGGCTGGTTTTGAAATGGCTAAGCTATGGGCAAACCTGTTTACCTAAGGTTGGTATTGTTTAAAGGAGTATACCACTGGGCAAATTGAGTTAGCTGGCCTACACATTGCTTACACCAACTAAGCTGGCCTGTGCAATGCTTAGCATTGCTTAATATTTACTTTGCATTATATTTGCTTTTTGACATTGATTTATTATTCATTACATCTTATATACATATATATATATATATATATATATATATATATCTGGGCTTACTTCTGTATTCCAGTTCACATATTAATGTTATGTAGTAGGTTATAGAACATATGACTGTATACTGGTTCCTTTCACATGTTCAGTTTGATTTTACTATAGTGAGGATTTGTTTGGTGATACCTCATTCTTATATACTGCTATGATGTCTTGGTGGTTAACTACTGTGACTATAGGGTCCTGGGTTCAAGACCTGCAAGGCTGTTTATTTTGTTACTGGGCAGAACAAGGGCCCTGGGATACAGAGTGATTAAGGCACTTTTAAGCACTTGTAAGCAGGTTTGCCCAGGTTTGCATGAGGGTAAGAACTGTTAACATCTGGTTAATGATGCTTACAGAGAGTTAACTTCAATATTGCTTAACCTATGTGCACATTGCTTACCCCGAGCAAACAGGCTTAAACCCGCTTACTAGTGCTTACATATACTAACTTCCACTTACTACTGTTTAATATTGCTTACACTTGCTTACTAGTGCTTACTCCTGCATATCACTGCATTAATTTAGACAGTGATGTCTAATGGTTCTTGGGGAGGTGGGGGATTTGGAAGCTGTATGGAGTTGTCATTCATTACACATTTTATCTTACATTTGTATCCCTGATTCTTGTGATTATCTGTGGACTTTGCAACATTATGACGATGACACCTCACATCTGCATTTAATGCAGTACTCCAGTTCACAAATATATGTTATTTAGTAGGTTATGCAACTAAAAATATTGGTCATAACGTGATTTGACATGGAGAATGGAATGTGCTGCAGTGGAACTCAAACAGAGAATGCCTGCTCACAAGGTGAATGCTCTGCCCACTACACTATTGCTATACTGCTTTGTTTGCATATATCTTCCTTTTTATCCTCTTCTTCCATTTAAGCTGCATTAACCGTAGCTAAGCATTGGGCAAACCAGCACACCTATGGTTAAATTTAATCTGTTTCATTAAAAAAAGCATCTTTATATTATTTGTGTTTACTATTGCTCTTGTACACGTGGGGGGATGTTACTGGGGGTATGTGGACACCTATGAGTGGTCTCACTTATTCTTTTAGGGCTTTCTGATGTTCTTCATTGCAGGGGTGTGTATATTCTGAGAGCTCTGCTCTCAGGCATGCCCCCTGCACTCTTACATGCTCTGTGTAAGATTAGGAACTCAGGCAGCGAGCCTTCATTAATATGCATGGTGAGCTGCCGTCCTACTCCTATACAGCAACTTCCGTGCAGGACTAAGCTAGTCCTGCATGGAAGATTAGTAAATCCAGGGGATAGTGTCTGCTTGCTGCATTGAAACTAACTTTTATAGCTCATCGTAAAGCACTTAATTTCAACTTATTTTCTTGAAGTTGTGTAAGTTAATCTTCTATGTTCCAGCAGGGTATGCTGTGGTTACATTCCTTTAGCTCAGTACATAACATACAGTTATGTATAAATTATATCAATATTCACAAATGATACAGACTTATTTACAAAATTCCAGGTAGCTGGGCTGGCAGTGTCTCACTATTAAGATCAAGTTTCTTCTCTCTTTGACTACAAAGTAAGAGAGCTGTGAAATGCTCAATAGGTTTATGATCTCAGGGGAGGGAAACAAAGTAGAGGAAATGGCAGTAAACAGAAAAAGAGCTGTGAATTTGAAGGGCCTCAATAGCCTTATAAATTCCATTAGGTGGGAAATTATTATAAGGTTCATAGTGAAGACACAGGCTGTACTTAATCTGTATAAACTGGTGTTTGCATCATAAGTATAAGTGAGTGGTACTTATGCTAGGCATACTTTATATTTGGAGACTGATGGTCACCTTACTCTACATTATGACTGAAAGGTATTAGCAGAGCTTCAGAGAATTCTCACAAACTTGATATTAGAGGAAAACTCATTTAGAATAAGCAAAGGTGTGTGCACCTCGCTAAATGGAAGGAAGAGTGACCATGCTCACTTTGTGAAAATAATTTAGTAATGACTATAGATAAAACCATGAAGGTCTGCATAACTTCTCTGCCATTGTTCCTGAGTCAGCACATTTAGAAGGGATTGCAAGTAGATTTATGATCTCAGGGGCGGGAAACAACATAGATGCCAAGGAAGAATCTCACTTAGTAATAATGTTAAGAACATTCAAAGATTCTGCACAGATAGTGGAATGTCTGTACAAAGGAGCTGTTCTGTGGTGTTATCCACTATTACCACTGAAACAGAATAGACTGCCAAGACAAATTGGATGAACAGGTAGAGTCGCTGAGCTTGTGATTTGTTGTCTGCTAAATGAAGCTGCACTGTCAGCATCTAAAATGTTCAAGAATAGTTAAAGATATGCAAGTGTAGTCTTTACAGGTATTTATATTTATTTCAGACCCCTATTTCTAGGAAGCCATCAATAGATCACCATGCCAGTTATGAGGGTTGAAAAGGGTAAGTGGAGCATAGCTCTCAGCCTTCCATCTCCAAGATGAAGAACATTAGCTGTCATGATGTAGACAAATGGGCAAAATGTGGAACACATACTAATGGCTTACTAACAACTTCAACTAGGAAGGTCATAGGATAGTTAAATATGCTGGTTTTACTTATAAAGAAGGTCTCTTAATGAAGTAATATGATTCATTTCTGTTTATCATGGATGTCAGTTAAAACATTCAGTGTAAGAATCTTCTCTGTGTGGAAGATTTCCAGTCCATATATCTCTAGTTAGTCACTGTATATTACTCAGATCAGACAATAGTAGTAGAAGTAGCAAACTTAAACTCATCTTAAGTAAAAAAAAAAAATAATAATAAAAAATATATAATTGTACAGAATTACTAAGTATTCTAAAATAATCCAAGCAAGGCGGACAGTCTGTTTCCAGTCGAAAATCCTTTATTAAGTACACAGATAACTGATCCAAGTAAAACAAAAATAGAGTAATAGTTTCCTCACAAGCTTTCTATATATATATATATATATATATATATATATATATATATATATATATATATATATATATGCTTTTTATTAGGCAAGGGAGTGGTTTATTGTGCTGTAAAACAAAGTGTTATTGGTACACATATTAAATTCACATCCCTTCCCGTATCTGTGTGACATTTGAGCTGGTCCTGCCCTACTTAGTAGCTGTCATAATAATATAACCCTTATGCACTTTAAATAAAATTTATAATGATGTGGTACCTCTTTTTAACCAGCTTATTAAGTAGATTATTAAGTCTGTGTTTTTATCCAAGACAATATACTACATGGCTGGAAATATATCAACCTTAGTCCAATCAAAAATTATATATAAATATATACATATACACTATGCATGTAAAAAATCAATTGTAAAAATCATATTCTATTTTCATAACCTATTGTTAACAAAGATCACTTTCGTCCTTCTAGACTTCTTCAGGTCTGTGTACAAGAACCCTAAAAACTATATAAAAATATTATTGTATAATTAGTTAGTATTATTATTACACATAATTTTGAATTAAGCGGAAAAAGCGAATCAGAAAAAGAAAAAAATAATAAGGAAAGAATGTATGATGATGGAAACAAAATATACACTTAAATTACAATGTACTTAAATTTGTACAATGTACAATGTACTTAAATTACTCATGTACACAGACGACCCTCTCCTCCTACCACCCAACACTACAACCTGTGAGAGATGCACTTATCTAGCCAAACTGAAGGTAAAGCTCTCTCCAATCAAGACTGAACTTGACAGTCAAGAGGAGAAAGTAAACACTTGTACCACACCGCACTCATCACATAGTCTCACTAAATCTACACCACCAAAATCCACACATAGAAACACAAAAACATTCACAGAGGCTCTCAATAATAATCTGCTCAAGCAACAGAAACCTCCAAAGCAGAAATGCAAGCAACCTCCACCCTGCAACACAACCCAAATGATGCATAGCCCACAGACTCAGTGTGCCACTCAACCACAGCCAATAAGGAAAAACGATGTACTCAACACACTAGTCATAGGTGACGTTATAGTCAGGCACACTGATATCCCACTCACCAGGCTAAACAAGGAGAGGGTTGCTGTCAGCTGCCTGTCGGGTGCTAGGATCCGCTACATAACCCACGCACTCAGGTCACTCCACAAGTACAAATATGACTCTGTCATTGTCCATGTTGGTGTGAACGACCTGAGATGTACCTCCCTGGACTACATGAAAAGAGACATGGAAGAGCTCTCCGATCTTGTAGCCCAGGCAGGTATGACCCTAGCCCTGAGTAGCATTCTGCCATCACCCAAATGATGCCGCAGTACAAGGACAAAATGATTGACTATGGCAATTGGCTAAGCTTCTTGTGCCATTCTAAAGGGATCCAGTATCTGTCTGCCTGGGATGACATGGTCGACAGACCACGATGCCTTACCAGAGATGGTCTGCACCTGTCACCCCTGGGATTCTGGATATTGGCTAAGGTTCTTGCCGCCCCTATAGTGCCTTTTTTAGGCAAGGTTCAAATGACAAATTCACCACCATAACAGGAACAGGCAAGCAAAAACTGAGGGTTATGCTACTCAATGCTAGACGTCTAAATCTCAAAATGCATTCACTCGAGGCACTCCTTAAAATGGCGAACATTGATATCTGTGTAGTGACTGAGACCTGATTGAAGGCTCCAGAGAGCACCCCTGCACTGCCAGGCTATAACTCATACCACACTTCTCGGCCATGTAACCTGGACCAGAACAACAAAGGTGGAAGTGTGTCCATATTCATTAAGGATATCCACACCTCCAGGCAAATTGCTCAGCATAATGAAGCCGAGGTTATCCAAGTGCAACTAACTCTGGGCAAAACTGCACTCCAAATTGTAGCTTGCTACAGATCACCCACCATGCCCCAGGATTCCCACTCCTCTTTTCTTGATGAACTGGAAAATATTAGGGTTCAACCAAACACACTAATAATGGGCAATTTCAACTACCCCATCATTAACTGGGAAAACTACTCATGTACCAACTCATTCACTCAACGCTTTCTGGAATTCATAAACTCCAGTGCTCTGGATCACCTTATCCTCACCCCCACCAGGAGCAAACGATATCCTAATCTAGTCATAACCAACATAAGTGACCGGTGTTCCACACCTGAAATCAATGCCTTATTGGTCCGATCCGACCATAAGCTAATTACCCTAAATATCCACATCCTGCCCCCACCCCCATTAAGGAAACCATGGTAAAAAATTTCTCCAAAGCCGACTTCATGCTTCTTAAGACAGAAGTGGTGAACTTCATGACATCCATGCAGATGGACAATACAGTTACAACTACTGAATCTTACACAATTGCACTTTATAAGCACTTACATGAGTGCATGGATTGTGCTACCCCAAACAGAACCAAGACGCTATCCTCCAAAAAAAGGAAGCCAATCTGGTGGTCCCCTGCCATAAACAAACTGTACAACAGAAGGAAGAAACTGTTGCAAAAGAGAGTAAAATCCCATGAGTGGAGGAGCTCCCTGGTTAGCCTTAGTAAGAAGCTGCGATCCCTGATAAAATCCTCCAAAGCTAGTTATGAAAACAGAATCACCACTGATTCTAAAGACAACCACATAGCATTCTATAGCTATGTCAATGGCAACACTCAGATCTGCTCTGAGTTACAGCACAATGGCACTAAATATCCAGACCCAACTGATATTGCCAACATCATGGCAGATAGGTTCAGTGCTAACTTTGCCCCCATCTCACCCCCTAAAGAGCCCATCTCTATACTGGAAGAATGCAAAGTTCCTGTAATCACAGCTACACAGGTAAAAACCAAACTCGCCAAAGCCAAGTACACAGCATCCATAGGACCATACAACTCCCAGGCTGCGTTCTACATGAACTACAGAATGAACTGGCACCCCACCTAAGTACTATGTTCAATCATAGCCTCACCTCAGGCTTTGTGCCTGCTGAATGGCGCACAGCGATGGTTATCCCACTCCACAAGGGGGGAGCCACCACGGACCCCGGGAACTACTGCCCCATTAGCCTGACAAGCCTGGTCTGCAAGGCCATGGAATGTATCATCATGGAACTTATAAACAAAGACATTGGTAAACTCCAAACTTTGGACCCCACCCAGTTCGGGTTTGTAAAAGGCAGATCATGTCTCCTAAACCTGATAGACTTCTTTGAAGCAGTCACCAAAGCCATAGACAAGGGTTAGGTGGTTTACACAGCCTATCTAGATCTTGCCAAGGCTTTCAACACCATCCCCCACTCTGGAATTATAGATAAACTCACTAAACTAGGTATAAATCCTTATGTCACAAGATGGGTTGTCAACTGGCTCACTGACAGAACCCACACTGTGAAAGTAGCAGACTCCAAATCCGACTTCAGACCAGTGACATATGGAGTACCACAGGGTTCAGTCCTGGGTCCTCTCCTGTTTGGTATCTACTTCTCTGAAGTACAGGCTAACACAGAAGGTCTTTGGCAAATGAAGTTCGCAGATGGCTGCAAACTAGGAGCTATAATCGAAACTACTAACGGTGTGGACATCCTACAAAAGGGCCTCACTGAGACAGATGCCTGGTGTCAAAGCCATGGCCTCAAGCTCAATGCCAAAAAGTGCATTGTCATCCCCTTTGGTAAAAACTCTGTACCCATGAGCTACAACATAGGCGGTAGTATACTTAACACCGAAAGTGTGATAAGAGACCTTGGGACACAGGTGGACAGTAGTCTCTCCTTTGATAATCACATCACCACAGTAGTCAGGAAATCCTTCTACGTGGCAAACCTCACCACAAAAGGTTTCTCATCCAGAAAAAAGAGATCATTGTTCCCCTCTACTCATCACTCATTAGACCCATTATAGTGTACAACACCCCTTTTGTTATGTACCTCACAAGACATCTACAACAACTGGAAAGGCCACAGAAATACCTCACAAAGAGGATTACCAGCCTCAAACAGATGCCTTAAGCAGACCATCTCAAAAAACACCAGCTTTGCTCCGTCGCATATCACCTACTCAGAGGTGACCTCTGCCTAACATACAAAGCTATGTCAAACCCAGAGCTGTTGGACATGCTCCACTTAAAGAAATCCCAATCCCTCCGAGCTACACGTTCTAGGGACCTAAACCTTGTCATCACCACAATAAACAGAATATGCCGGAGGGATAGATTCCTGTCCCAGAGACTTTCCATACTGTGGAATAAACTGCCTATCTATATCAAACAAAGCTCCTCATTAGCACTCTTCAAGAAAAAATCTTGATGATTGGATGGGAAATAGGAAATTCACCCCGGGGATCACCTCTGTGGCTCTGCTCGACAGTGGCACAGGAAAATAATTTTCTTGGGTGGCAAAAGCCAGGGTACCTTTTTGGCTGGGCTTGTATAGGCACCAGGGCCAATAGCCTAGAACCTACCTATGAACCTGTGAACAAATGATTTAAAATGGTATTTAAAACCGGCTGGTAGAATAAAATTAAATAAAATAAAATTAGTCGTAAATAATGCAGCAATTTTCTAAGTTCCAGTACACTTTTAATTGAGCAGTAGTAGTTTAGTCCAGGCTTCCTAAAAGAGTTCAGCTTTAATTGCCACATGAGTTCGTGTTTTTCCAGAATATTCGGGATGTCTCCTTCAAGATCACCCATGTCTATGCGATCCAGGATCTGGAACTTAAAACCTGTGCGTCTTTTATGAGGAGAAAGGTGTTTGGCTAGTGCATTATTTTTACATCCAAAGCAGATTTCTGACAGATGATATAAAATCCTACTCTTGAGTTTATTTACAGTCTTGCCCACATAGAATGCATCACATGCATTGCACTGTGCCCTGTAAATTACTTTTGTAGTGTTACAGTCACCCCTTGCACTGGTCTTAATGATTTTTTTAAATAAGGGCAATTTATCACCTTGCTGTATAATTATGCAAAATGTACAATTAGTTTCACATCTTTTAGTGTTTCTCTAATATGGTCTAGGTTTAAATTCAACAAAACGTCTAATGTTCCTGGCCTTCCTATAAACAAAGTATGGGCATTCACTTAAGATGTTAACCAGAAAAGGGTTTCCTGTGACAATGTCCCAGTTTTCTTCAATAACATTTTTGATACTGTGATAATGCAACGTGTATGTCAAGGTGCAGCTATTTTTCTACTGGAGAGGTTGAGTGAAGGTGCTTCAGTCCTTTTTAGTTCTATAATGTGTTTATCTCTGTGGTAATTCTAGCTAGTCTGTTATTGGTGTCCTTGCAAATCTGCATATCTAAGAAAGTGGTTGAAGTATAGGTATGGGAAGAGGTAAACTTCAGGAAGGGGGTAGAAAATCATTAAGACCACAGCAGGGGGTGACTGTAACACTACAAAAGTAATTTGCAAGGCACAGTGCAATGAATGTGATGCATTCTATGTGGAAAAGACTGTAAATAAACTCAAGCGTAGGATTAAATAAACTCAAGCATAGGATTTCATGTCATCTGTCAGAAATCTACTCTGGATATAAAAATAATGCACTAGCCAAACATCTTTCTCTTCATAAAAGACACACAGGTTTTAAGTTCCAGATCCTGAATCACATAGACATGGGTGATCTGGAAGGAGGCATCCCGAATATTCTGAAGAAACATGAACTCATGTAACAATTAAAGCTGAACTCTTTTAGGAAGCTTGGAGTAAACTATTACTGTTAAATTAAAAGTGTACTGGAGCTTAGAAAATGGCCACATTGTTTACATGACTAATTAAGGTAGGCAATGACTAGTACTTTTATGTTCACTTAATCATGCTAAACTCTTTTCTTTTTCATTGATAACAGCAGGTGCTCCATGTAGCAGGAGCAGGGGAATCTAGGGAAAAAGAAAGTTATACTTATTGAGAGGAAAGATTAAAAAAGGTGGTAGTGAATGTAGGGAAAGACAGATATGCATGATATTATAAGGTATGTCTTCAGTGGTTTAATGTTTACCAAGATCTATACATGTGGCAGTGGCCATCAGCCAATCTAAAAGCAAATGGGACGTAGCAGTGATGCTGCTATCATGAGAGTGAGGCATGGTATGCAAAGATGGTATATGCCTGCTTATATCCCCAGTATGTTTTCCCCAGCAGTTACTGGTGGTACAAGAGTTCTTAAGCAAACCAGTCTAAGTCTTTGTCCTTAATGAAAAATTAAGGTCCTGAGTAGAACTTGCCAAAACTACTTTGGAGATAGGGAAGATTTATTATTTCTCCACTGTACTCTAAACTTGGAGATGGTATTTTTAAGTTTAGGGGTGTCAGAGGTTTGCCTCTCCCCTAACAAAAAAACAAAAAAACAAAACAAAACAAAAACAAAACTTCTTTTGATTTTTGGGGAATTTTTTTCATTGTTCAGAGTGCTGTCAGTTTACAAAAATGAACCTTGAAAAACCCAGAGAATCCATCAGATTTTCACATAAGAAGTTTTACTAGTGTGCATGCACCCAAGCTATGATTCACTGACATGTACATGTCATGTGATGGAAGGTGAAACTGACATGTACATGTCATGTGATGGAAGGTGAACAATGTGTGGGAAAAAAATAACTTTTTTTAAACAGGAAGTCCAAGAAACCCCCTATGACGTAAAGACTTGACAGGTGTCTTCCTCACCTGAAGATTGTATGTGCTTTTACCAGTGTTTTGCATGTTGATTAGTTTCTTTGCAAGTAGCCTGTAGCTGATGTTTATAAACCTTGTTACCTGTATCCATTTAGGTTAGGTGATAATACTTCATGTATACTCATTGTGGAGTGTGAAACTCTATTTTAATGTTTCTGCTTCAGAGTTATTAAAGTGTTTAAATAATCTTGAACAGTTAGCAAAATGCATGTGTATGAAAATAGAAAAGTGTTATGCCAATTTCCTAGTTCATTTGAATTGTGAATATGCAGAGTGTGGAGAAGCAAAGGAGCACTGAAATGATGTAGCTGGGGAAAGGAATTAATGTAAAAACTGTGGTTTGAATACAAGTAATGAAATATAACATCAATTTTATCTGTGTGCTTGTTATAAAATGTGTTCACTTTCACCTGCTGTGTACAAGATGAGGTAAGGTTCAAACCTGAGTTTCTTTGACAATATTTATTTCCACTCTCCTATTCTGTCTAAATTAAAAGCCAGGTTAAATAATAATCTCTGCACCTGTTTGATGTAGATATTGCAGTTAAACATTTGCAGATAAATGAATGCATACTTTCTTGTTAAAACATATTATATGTTCATTTGATTACATGGATTCCCTTTATTGAATAAAACTTTTATAAATTAAGAACAATCGTATTTGTATCCTCAAGGCAGAACTTAATGTTTAGAAATTCTTAATTTAATGGTTGTGTGATAGCAGAAGCATAATTGTTTACTGGGCAAAATGTCTAGGAACTGATAAAGAACTGCTATAATGCTGCTTAGAAAATATAAATATAAATCTTCTTGGTGCATTTTAGGTGACTCTAAATAAAGTCAAGTATAGTGCTGCATTTCGGAAATTATTTGAACCATGTCCTCTGGGAGTAACCAAACAAACAATCTCCTAATTGACTTCTGAAATGAGATTTTTAAAAATTCAAGAAGTTTCTACTCTACAGAATGGTAACAAGCTAAGCTGATATTTTTCTAAGGCTGTGGAAGTAACTAAAAAGAAAGTGGACTAGAACAGGGTCTATTTGCAATACAAATGTATGTGCATGCTTGCCTGTTAGTTTAAAATTACTACTTATGATATGCAAATTTAGCTAAAACAAATGAAGTTCTCTACTTAGAAATATAGAATCTGATGCAGTCCACTCACTGCTGTATAAAATATGTTAATAATAATGCGAATGAATAGTAAATGAAGATGAATTAAAATGTACAATGTTCCCCTTAGAAAATTGAACAATAAAAGGTCTTTCATCCTGAATGCAAGCAGTTTTTCCTGGTCAATGCTGGCTGATTAAAATGAGAAAAATAGATTCCAGTGGCTGACTGTGCTAATTTGTGCTTTGTCATGATAATAAAGGAGCTAATCTAGATTAGTAGTTTTGGCTATTATTTAAAAAGTAAAGAGTTTTGTTTAATACAGTTAACACTGGACATGGAGACAATTTTCAGTATCATTAAAAGAGTTGTTCTCTAATGTCTGTCAAATACAATTGGCAGAGCAACAGAAAAATAGTTTATTAATCTTTGTACATACTAATTCCTTGTTTTGTATAATACATTGACAAAAATACCAGGCTGTTGCTGCTTATGAGCATTTATTTATGTATTTATGTATGTGTATATTTATTTATTTATTTATTTATTTATTTAGTTATTTATTTATTTATTAATTACACTGTTTTTTTCCTGAAAACATGCCTAACACCAGTATACACTGAAATGATGTGAAAATATTTCACAGGCAATATATCAATATCCTTTACCAAACTGAAAAGTAGTTACATTTTTGGACTACAAAGATTATTGAATTGACCCAGAGCAATTTATTTGAATTACTTTTCTAAACTCTTTGGGCAGGATTCACGAAGCCTCCGTGTAAGAGTTATAACTCATACACGGAGGCTGCAGTTAAACGGAGTGATGTCAGCATGCTTTGCATATTCATGAGAGCATGCTGAATCACACCTAAGGCTAACATGGTCCATGTACGACAGTAGGGGGAGTGTCAGTAGGCCGTGCCCTGTAAGCGGACACACCCCCAGAAGAGGAAAAGTGCCCAAAGTAAACACCCACGACAGAGTCCACGGAAATGTGAATAAACAGAACACAACACATGCCCCCACAGACTATGAACAGAAAACATATAAATAAATATGTTATATATTTTTTTTAAATTGTAAAAATGTTTAACCATGACTGCGCTCGTTTGCGCGGGCGTGCCCGTAGCGCAGCTACAGTTAGCAATCAGTGGGAAAGCATATAAGAACTAAATATGCAAGGTAAGCTAGGAAGCAATAGCGTAGCGGTAGAGATCCGAAAAACAAATGCTTGGTGCTGATACCCCAACCAGAGAACAACGATTGAGAAGCCACAAAAACAAAAGAACTCTGGAACAGGTCAACACCCGAAAGCGCTTACCTCTCAGAAGTTTGTATGTTTTTTATGGCAGAGTTTTATTAAAATTTTTGGATACATAACAGCACCGTTCCAGAGTTCTTTTGTTTTTGTAGCGGTAGAGATGTTGGCTGAAGAGCAGGCATTCATGGTTCGAGCCACCACAACACCATTTTTTTATTTTTAGCAAAATAAGCACGAAACAAGTCCCTGACAAATATGTACACATAAAACCACAATTTATGTAAAATGTAATGAAATAGCCCATTTATATTGAAGAAATGTGAGGTAACAAAAGAATAAAAAATGCCAGATGTGCCCATAGCTGAGCTACAGTTTAACAGGGTGAGTGCATCTGCCCGTAGGTGAGCAGTGGTTTAACTGGTGCAAAATGAGTGCCCATAGCTGAGCAGTGGTTTAACATGCTAAATCTATGTGCCCCTAACTGAGCTGAGCGTAATATGCGTGCTGATAGCCAAATGAGGCTTAAACCAGCGTACCCCATTTGCGCGGAGCTGCGCATCGCGCAAACAAGCGAACCGATGGGCAATGTTGAGCAAGCCGTATCAAAACTGCCTTTACACAGACACACCCCTCAGCATGTCTAGACAGTCATGAAAAATAAAAAGCAGTGGCCAGGTTCGAACCCAGGATACTATACACCCTAGTCAAGGTACCAAACCACTAAGCCATGACAGCAGTACCTAAAAATGCAATAATAGCTAATATATAGGAATGAATACAAATTGGAGCATGACAATGCAGGTTTACTGAAGTTGATACAATTCCAAAATGGCCAATCACAGATATGTGCGGGAAAAACAGACTATATAAGCCCCATAGGTGGGAATACACAGCATAAACGATTGTAGAACTGAACTGCAGGCAGAATGACAGGAGTAGGAGAGGGTAGTTGCTTTCGAGCACAGAGGTGGGGCATTGAGGAGTCCAGGTACATGGTCTGGCTCCTAGTCCACAATCATGAGGCCCAACTCATGCAGGGCCAGGTCCTCTGGGAGCATACAGGGCTGAGGCGTGGGACCGGTTGGCTCATGATCTCACCAGTGCCACAGGGATTCCAAGGACTGGTGAGCAGGTCCGTCACCACCATGCGGACCTGAAGAGACACAAGCAGGACCAACTGAACCTTTGGATCCAGAAGGCCCGGCAAACGCCCAACGCCCCACTACTGAGTAAGTTACATTTAATTATGTATGTAAGAAATTAAACTAGCTGATATTATGGAGATGTGTATTCCAATATTACTTAATTTATATTACAGCTGCAGGTGTCCATTCTGCAAACCGCAGAGCCTATGGCGATAGGCTGGTGCGGTTGCACCACCAGGCAGGTCAGTAATCCACTACCAGTAACTGTAAAGAAATATAAAAGTATGACAGTCAGCAAAAGAGTGCAGTGTAGTCACTAAGGAATAAAATGTGCAAGTAACAGTGTGAAAGTGTCTGCAAGTATTGCTTGATTACAAAAGTGTGTTTCAGCCTGTAAGTTAAACCAAAAAATGAAAATGTCTGACATAAATTCTGAAATAAAAATGCCCCACCTGTAAGAAAATAGTACACAACCGACAGCAGGCTGAAAAGTATAGCTGCAGAAGATGATGAAATCACATGTGTGAAATATATCCCTGTTGAAATACTGAAACATGACAGATGTGAGACTGCTGGAAAGGATTGTAATAACTACAGGTAAAACATGTCAATAAAGCCTAGAAGAAAGTACCATCCTGAATAGTAAAATGAAAGCAAGTGAGAGAGTGTGAGAAAGTGTCATGAATCCAGCAATACAGTAGTAATAACCCCTGAATAAAGTATACTGCAGTCAAGACAGAATGAAATGCATGTGAGAATCAAAACCAAACAGCGAAATCTGTTCAAAGTGTTGCTTCATCTGGAATGTGTATCTCCAAATCTGGATATGTTGCTCTCAGTCTGCAATATGCAGATAGGATGATTGTCTGATATACCAAACATCCACACTTGTCTACAGCTATATAAAGCAAATGTAGCAGGATGATGTAGCTGAACAAAGCTAGATATGAATGTGTATGAAGAACAATAAAATGTATATTGATGTTGCAGTAACAGTCCTATCACCAAGTTGAAATAGTTATCATATAGGAAACTGTAGTTAGAACAGTAGTGTGTATATATCTGTAGCTATTAGAAATGTACAGCATATGTATTGGTATTTGAAGGTGTTAATATTATTTTCTTCACCCCACCCTATAACCACATATAACCCATTCCACGTGAAAATGGTATGTGCAATCACAATTAACACCCTGGACGTTTGTCCTGTTGGGTCATATATATTTGCATGTCCGTTGATGCATCTGCCCTGTTCATACATCCAAACCTGATGGCCTGTTGCCATCAATTAACCCTGCATGTTGTTGGACTGTGTATTGCTGTTCAAATTATGCATGTGTTATGCACGCTGTTCAATGGTGTGAATATCTGGGTGTTTGGCTAATGGGAATACTAATGCATGCTGTTACAACTAATTGTGAATGGTATTATATGTCACTAACCCAAACTGTCATGACATAATGCAAAACATAGGACGACAGGGAAGGCAGGTTCCAGCGGACCCACCTCTCCCACCTCAGCTGGCGAGTGCACCTGGCACTAGTGCCGAGTCTGGACCCTCCTCCGGTGGCCCTGTGCCACCTCCGGGTGGAAGCGCTGCAGGGGATGGGGCTCACCCCCCCTCTGCAAGTTTGGCCGGAGGAGAACCACCACTCACCCTCCGTAGCGTCCGGACTGTGGTGCATAGGGAGATTCGGGACTATGTTCTTGAGCCCCTACGCCAGCTTGAGGCACGGGTGGCACAACTAATGGGCATGCCTGTTGCACGGCCTACACAGCCCCCAGCACAGCCCCATCCTGGGCAGTGAAGGAACAGTGGCAACTGCCTATGGGTGGGGATATCAGTTCCACTGTTGCCATCTGTGGGCTTATGGGCTCTGGATATCCAAACCTCCATCCCTGTCAATTGTGTAACCCCCCAACACGTGTCATACACCACCCCTGTATGCGTCTTGTTTGTCTTGTCTGTTTACCTACACAACCTACCTCCCCAGCTATACCGACTTCCTTCACCTGACATACCACTCTCACCTGAAAAAAAAAAAAAGGGCACTCTGTACCCACAAAAAAATTATGCCCCATACATAGCTGTCCATTCCGCACACATGTCTGCTGGACATGGAATCTATCAATTACAATTGGCTGTACAACAAGTATTATTGTTGTCCTGACATCTCTCTCAGGGGTGGAAGGTTTCAAATGTCACACCAAATTACATACATATACACAGCTGTTGCTGATGAAGAAATGGGCAGCTATGGGCCTTACCTACATCCCTCCTGCAAATACCAAGCTTGTTTCCCTACTGTCTTACCCTCTTTGTGACCCCTTTTTCACCACTTTCCTGTCTCCCCATTTTCTTTTCTTTCAAAGAAAAAAGCGCGGGTGTGCGACAGAGTAAGCACTGTTAAGCGGTTGTAAGCGGGTGTGCTCTTGTGTGCACGGAGCTAACCGCCAGTGCGCATGCGTGAGCTCCGCGCAAACCTGCGCTAACCCAGTTACAACTGCTTAAAAGTGCCTTAGTCACTTTGATTGACAGGTCCTGAACTCAGTTCAAAAGCAAATTAAAATCCCACTATCAGTCCCGAACCCAGGACCTTGGAAACACTAGTCTGTATGACCTACCACTAAGCCATGACTCTTATACAACAAAATTGTGCTAAAATAAATATAACATGTAATAGTAGGGATGAATGTAAAGGGAATATAGGATGTGTAGTACCCAAAGCATGTCATGTAGAATTACTGTCAAAACTACTGGATTCCCACAATAGTACTGTGTGAACACAAACAGCCATGCTAGTTGGTAGCTTGTAGGTAATAATGTCAGTTAAAGTACATATATAAATGTATGTATATATACATATATATATATATATATATATATATATATATATATATATATATATATATATATATATATATATATATATATATATATATATAGTTGTAGGAGTCATTGTGCATACACACTTACTACAGGGAACATGAGAGAGGAATGGAGAAATGTGAATCTACAACACAGCCTGAATCATGAGAGAGATACTAACATTTACACTCACAGAACACTGTCCACAGCATACCAGCATGGTCCCCGCCCTTATAATCTGAAAGGGCAACACCTATCCCACATACCCTTTTATAGCACTGACCTGAAATCACAGTGAGAACTGCAATCAGTACACAACTGGCTTTATGCAATTAGCAAATGCTGGCTTACAATTGGTGCCGAGGCCATCACATGGACCTATGCAGATACCTACAAAAGCATCCAGTACTAACACTCCACACATGCAATACATTCATTGCACTGTCTGGAAGCAGACAGAGGGAGAGAAAAAAGTGAGAGAGAGAGAGAGAACAAAAAAAAAAAAAATTATACACTGTGACTCTGTCACCCGAAGCTGTCAGCAGTGACAGTAGCAGCAGCAAGCAGAAGCAGTGGTAATGCAACCAGCTGCGACAAACACAGGTAATGCAAAGTAGCAGGTTAATAGTGTGCATACTGTGAACCCTCCAAATGTGTCATAGGTCTGTATCTATAGGTATGTCCATGTGATATGTTGTGTGTACGTAGTTCCGCCAAAAGGGGATGACCATACATTACATGTCAATCAGTCTTAGGCCATGATCCTGGCAACAGTTGTCTCTGCGTTGCCCCCAGCAATGGCTGTAGTGACTGCTTTGAAAGGTCAGCCAGGTTCAAATGGCAGGATCAGCCCATCACAAAGGCACACTGGCTGGGAACAAGTGTCTGCAGGTACCCGATATCACTGCATATGCATCCCATACTGCATAATTCCATAGCTTAGCAGACCAGGCCGGTTATGCATATGATGTGGTGGTTCCCAGGCTCAGTCGAGGTGCCTCCTTAGTGGTGTGGGACCACTGTCGCTGTATGCCACTGTCCAGGTACATATCCTGTAGTATGGCCAAGATAAATTATCAGTGTTATATGCGGTTGTATGTCCTCTTGGAGTGCAGGTAGCACACATCCAGGGATACCATGAGGTCACAGTGATGCTGTATGTTCTGCTCTGCTGAGGGTGGCCCTCACCTGGACATGTGAGATGATAGGGAGGTTACATACAGCTGTGATAAATATTTCAACTGGTGGGGGAGAAGGAGGGGGGAAACGTGCACCGAACATGTCTGCAAGACTGTTGCCAATATCCGTGTGTTTGGTGAATGTTAAGTAGGTGTGTATTAACACAGAGCATATCTGAGGCATGTGGTCCATATGTGTAACATAACTGAAGAAGGCCTTGTGGTCATCCATAGTGTTTGTGGCCATTTCCCTCCCAGAGTAGGCCGTGGCCGTTGTTATGATGGACCGCAGCGTAGTACCAGTGCTAACCACAGATGCCTTCCCTTAATGTGAATGTGCTCTGTCCTGCAGTAGCCTCCTGCTATTGTTATACAATCTGCCTCTGTCTGGAGTCCAACGGACAGGATGTCTAACCTTTGTGCATATGGTCTGGGTTAGAAATGTGCATGTGTGCATGTGTGCAGGTGTGCCTGTGTCCACGTGTGCATGTGTGCATGTGTGCATGCGTGCCTGTGTCCATGTGTGCATGTGTGCATGTGTACACATGACCACGTGTGCATGTGTGCATGTGTACATGTGTTCATGTGTGCATGTGACCACGTGTGCATGTGTGCATGTGTCCATGTGTGCATGTGTCCACGTGTGCATGTGTCCATGTGTGCATGTTTGCATGTGTGCATGTTGCATGTGTGCCTGTGTGCATGTGTGCCTGTGTGCATGTGTCCACGTGTGCATGTCTGCATGTGTGCCTGTGTCCATGTGTGCATGTGTGCATGTGTCCATGTGTGCATGTGTGCATGTGTGTAGAAGTGCATCACTGGTAACAATGTCTGGAGACTGTAAACTGTGTTTCCTGTCTTCCTCCCACAGGTTCTGGTGCTGCTCTGGTGACCTGCAGCAGGGAACCTGAATCTTGTGCCACGGGTACTGGTAATGATGATATTTGTGTAATGGTACAGGAAGGTGTGTCAGGGTCCGCCATTGGTCAGCCAATTGACAGTACACAGCTGTCAACCCCATCATTGTGCACAGTCATCCTGCCAGTACATCCTTTGTCACCATTGTCCCTAGGTGATGGACAGGATACAGTGGGCATAGACCAGGGTAATGTGGTACCTGTGGCATATGCGTCCCCACACAGCATGTGTGCATGTGTGCCTGTGTCCATGTGTGCATTTGTGCATGTGTGCATGTGTCCATGTGTCCATGGGCAGGGTCCTCAGATGGTACCACACAGACAGTCGCCCATGGGTTCTCGTGGGAGCATCTGTGGGCGTACTGCCTCTGGCCGACGTGCCCAAAGAGGTCTGTCAACCTCAGCTATGTTTTGGACTGTCATGCAGGCATAGTCGCGTATGGAAAGGTACACCAGACAGGGTCTGAGGGAGCTGATAGCATGTCGCACAGCCATGACAGACAGTATGCGTGACATTGCGGATGCTATCTGTAATTTCACCGATGTCATAGACAGACGTTGTGGGGACATATTACAGCAGTTCCACAACCAGTTGTCCATGAGCCAGGGCAATGGTGGGCGTTTTCGGCATCGATGTGGCCGTATGCTGGCAACAGCAGCAGCTGGCAGTCAGCGTGGATGACAACAGGCTCACGCACACCCCCATAGTGCCAGCAGCAGCCCCAGCAATGCTGGGTCTGTGCTGTTATCAGAACGCCCCAGGAGACCATGTGCACGTGGCTCTGGACAGTCCCAACAGGGACCTGTGTCCAGTCAACACACTCTCGCTTCTGATGACAGTACCCAGTCTGGCTTAGTACTGGATACGGTCCGTAGCACCCCTGCCAGGCACAGGTACCGTGTCTGTGCCCACAGACACTGATCTGTATGACCTGCCAGGTGCAGTCTGTGGCTGTCCACAAACCCCTGTATATGGCAGCCATGAGGTGGAACTGTGTGCGTGCATACACACATGCGAAATGTTAACACCTAGGGCAACCACATACACGCACACACTGCACCAACACTGCCCCACCCTGTACTGCTGCCCCTCATCAACACACATACACACACATGTCAATTGGTGGTATCAGTGGCTGACTCAGGCACACCTAATCCACACCCTGTGCATATGATGACACTGTGCCACCTCCTGCAATCTCCAACATCATTGTGGGAACAGGTAAACACATTGCTGATGCACAGGGTGACTACATAGAAGTGTATTAGTAGTATCATGTTGGTAACAGTACAGTGTGCTGCTATGACTGTGTGTATATCCCAGCATGCCTGCTGCAGTAACTGTATGAATGTCCTGACTTGTTATCTGCACCCATAGTACATACCAAAGTGTAACAGCTGCACATAATTGCATGCCAGTGGTAAGGTTGTCAACAGATAGCCACATACATGGGTAGCACAGGGGGAAAGCTAACGCAAGTAGTGATATGCAATGGTGGGCATGTACAGTAATGGTGTCAAGTTGCCCACAACGACTATGCAATGTGGATGTTCGACCATGTAGATATGTGTGCAGTACCAATGTAATCCAAATCACAAATAACTATGACATAATATCAGTTCTACCATGGGCATCTGCGCTGTGTATTCCTGGGTACATGTTGATAGTGCCTACATATTTGCATTGTTACTTACTGTTATTGTTTCCCCTTCTTTGTTGTACAATGCACTACTTCCAGCCCTGTTTACTGTAGCTTTGTTTGCATGCATGTTTGCTTGGGGTTCCCTGGAACACTGCTTACACCTGCAATGCAGAGTTACAGTGCTTCTGTAGACTCCTAGTGACATCTGCATAGTGTACGATACATATGTCAACTTTACACATGACAGAATGTCACTGTCTGTCCTGTACGCATGTACGTTGCCTGTGACACATTGCACATGTCTTATCTGGCATTTACCCATGTGTGCAGTCATATATGCCAGTGCTATGAAACAGTAGAGGTACACCCACACATACACACCTTCAGTATGTTGTTCCCCATTGGCCCTATGTGTTGGTACTCACCATGGCAATCACACTACTAGGGTAGGATGTGCAAAGGTAACCTGTGAATCACCTCTAAGGTCCAGTTGTGGTATATGTGAGTTATGTGGCAATGTCACAGCTGCCACATGTATGCAGTCAGCCATCACCCTTGGCCAGGAACGTACAACACATGTGTGGGATGCCACCACACAGCCAATCTGGGGACTGGGCTCTCTGAACCCAGTAATGCCATACCCTGTCAGGTGGCATGTCATATATACTACATCCTGGACAAACTTCAACCCCAATCCCTGCTGCTACTATTGATAAAACCCTTGAAGATGTTTCTGATAGTTTTGACCAATTCTTTACTGAGACATTTCAGGCCCTAGCTAGCCATCTACCTCCTAGCTCCCCTGGTCCTGAAAGTAGCAGCCCTAGAAACCTACTTGCGTTCAGCTGCCAACCAGTCACCACTTCACTTCTCTGTACCTTGATTGAAACAGTGAAACCCACTACACTTTCTGTTGATCAACTCCCTGCCGAGTACCTATCAAAATCAGATGATGCTATTGCTTACCCCGTCTCAAAAGTAATCAAACGAACCATGGTAGAATCTAAATTTCCCACCATCTGGAAAATATCATATGTAATCCCACTTCACAAAGGAGGCAGCTCTACTGAATTCTCCAATTATAGGCCAATAGCTATACTCTCTCCACTTGCAAAGATTATGGAAACTTTATTCATAGACAATTCATGCACCACCTAATCCAAAATCACCTTATGGCAGACACTCAGCATGGCTTCCGTCCTCATCACAGCACTACTTCAGGCCTCCTAGCCTTTACTAACACCATAAACCATACTTGCAACACTAATTATATATCCTCAGCCCTCTTTTTGGATCTTTCCAAGGCATACAATATGGTTGATCACCAACTTGTAATCCACACCCTGCAAACATTCTGTCTAGATACTGGAGCCTTCCAATGGTTTCAATCCTACCTGCATGGTCGACAGCAGGCTGGCCTCTGGCAGAACAGACTCTCTAACCTTCTACCTAACACCCTCAGAGTACCACAAGGCTCTATACTAGGGCCCTTGCTGTTCTCCATCTTCATTAACGACCTTTATACTGTCATCCCAAAGTCAGCTCTATCCAATATGCTGAAGACTTTACTCTGATCTGCTCAGCCACATCTCCAGTAAAGTTATGGTCAGCTACCCAGACCACCTTTAATACAATAGAAAACTGGCTTTCTGAACATCATCTGATCCTAAATCCCAAATAAACTAAACTGCTGTTATTTCACCAACACGTAGGTCTACCGCTTTCACCTTTATCATAACATCAACTGATGGCACAATAATCTCCCCTGACCCATCTACTAAACTATTAGGTGTCATCATAGACAATAATCTCAGATGTGACCTACATGTTAACCAAATTATCAAAGCCATCAATAAAAAACTAGGGTCACTTTACAGAATAAAAGCCTTCCTAGCCCCTCCAGCTAAAGGTGCCATAGCTCGCTCACACCTTCTTTCAACCCTTCTGTATGCATCCCCTCTACTCGAATATGAACAAGACTGTCCTTAACAAACACTCAATTTGCTACAA
Organism: Protopterus annectens; assembly: GCF_019279795.1. Classification (NCBI taxonomy): domain Eukaryota; kingdom Metazoa; phylum Chordata; order Ceratodontiformes; family Protopteridae; genus Protopterus; species Protopterus annectens. The sequence continues at coordinate 1,724,125,198 of NC_056741.1, read as the reverse complement.
CCACATTGCCAGGTTTGCCACTGGGCTGCCTTTTAGGACACATCATTGCATCAATCTAAATCAGCTTGGTTGGCTTGCAATACCCAGCCTAATACAGTATAACCAACTGATTATGGCCTATAAAATCCTCTATAATCTGGACAATACTCCTGCACTTCAAGTATTATCACCCCCTATAACAATCCTAGACCGCTTCGATCCTCTAACAAACTACTAATTCAGACTAGCAAATTTAATAACACAGCCGGTGATTCTCTCTTTGCAAACTCTGTAAGTAGATCCTGAAACTCACTTCCAGCTGATATTACCTTACTTTCCACCTTAGGTCAATTTAACACTAGACTCAAACAACATTTGTCACTTAACTGGCTATGTCAAAGTATCAAGCCTGGCTAACTCAAATGTGTAAAATCTGTGAACCAGTTTACTGTGTAATTTAATTTAATCCTGACTTGTGCTCAGGACTAACATTAACCTGTGGAACATGTTTAACTTGCTTACTTATGTAAACTCTGTAAATAATCTGTTTGTAATATGTAATGCTGGTATTATGTAATGCTGTATCTGCTTACCCTTGTAGCTTTTCTCCCCGGGCCTCCCCTGGAAATGGACATGCATCCAGTCGGACTATCCCGGTCAACAAATGTAGGATAAATAAATAAATAAATAAAATATATTACAGTGTCTACAATACAAGTCAGACATTGACACGCACTGACAGCATGCTGAGCACACTGGGGCATACGTGGGGACTCAGAATAGCATCCTGCCTGAGCATCACACACCTCCGCAACTGGCACAAAGGCATATGTTCCATTGGAACAGAGCACATGCCACACATGGCACACACATCCCCTGTGCCACACACTCACAGCCTGTAGGGCTACACAACACACCTGCTACAGACGTGTCAGGTACCTGTCTTGGGTGCTGCACTGGGGTCCCGCTCAACAGGCTGTATCTGGTGAAGGTCACAGTGATATGCCTCAGGGGCACTATGGTCCACCACAGAACACATGCATACAGGTCAGTCAGAGGCATGGACACATATGACTCACTCATTGACCATGCCAGTATGGCTGACCTGAGACATACCTCCCTGGACTACATGACAGGGAACATAGAATGGATCTCTCAGCATGTGGCACAGGCCAGTATGAGCCTGATCTTGGTTGCCAACATACCCTCACCAGGTATGCTAACACTATATGTGGGAAGGGTGTTGTATGTCTACATTATGCTCAGTCTCCATTGTCATTCATAGGGTATCCGCTGGCTGTCAACATGTGCTTACATGCTAGGGAAGCCACAATGATGTGCAAGGGTCATCTTGCACGTGACACCCATGGCCCCGATGTATAATGGCAAAGCTCCTTGGTACACACATACTGCCTTATTCTGCAGGACATGGTTTACATAGCCACCTCTGTGGGTATCACACAGGTTAGGACACTAACAGTGCTGCTACACAGCAACAGCAGTGTACACCGGAAGATGCATGCACCAGACACTGTCCTCAGCACGGTGAACTGCAATGTCTGTGCAGTACCAGATTCCTGATTCATGGCTCACAGGTGTTACCCATCACTGACAGGTTATGCCCCATACCATGCCTGTCATCCCCTACACATGTAACACACATGGACAGGGGGGTGGTATCCCAAGGTACCACAGATACACACAACTCCAGGTTGTTGGCACAGCACAAAGCATCAGGGCCTAATCATGTGCAGCTAACAGTGTGTCGGACTGCCATCTGGTTCATAGCCTGGCACACACAACCCTCCCATACACAGGGAGACCACCTATCCTCCATAACAACACTAGCAATATGACAGTCTCAAGAACTGTGTTTATATGGCTGGACTGCATCCAGCCAAACATTGTGCGTGAGCATTACTGTAGCTACAACACACTAGTTGAAGGGTTCACAGCATGTGGTCACTGAATTGCAGTGGAATGACATGTTACCACTACAACAACAGGTGGGAACATGCAGCACCTGTACATCGACTACATGTACACTATATGGCCCAGACCAGATGTGTATCCCCTGCTGTAGGTATTTTACCATATACACCCACACTGTATAGAGACATACCACATGCGGACCCTGCACAGTAAGACACAGTCATATTGGTATACATTGCAAATACCATTTATCCACTCGAGACATGTGTCAGACATGGTAACTACTGCAGGTTACAGGTATTTATGTGTATGTGTCACACACATACAACATGTGTGCAATGCCATTGCTGGTTTAGGCAATGGCATGCATTGATATGTACAAAGACCCACACAAGGTCATACTGTGTGACACAACCACACGTGGCAGTTGTGGGTTACCAAAACATACCTATCTGTACTCTGACAATGGTAATAGACACAGTAGCAGAGCGCACTATTGGCATTACTAGCCAACTAGCCCTGTTTGGCTGTGCTGATAGTGTGGTGACCTCCCCTGTGTTGACTGGGGGAATATGCAGCATCTGGTGTATTGTAGTATTTGCCAAAAGGATCTGTTCTCTCACACTTGCATTTACACACACCCTACTACCACCACACTTGCCATTTGCAGGATTTATTCCCCTACCTAAGTCACGACACATGAGCGAGACGCATTAGCAAAGCGCACTATTCGGATTGCTAGATAGTTCCTCTTCTCTGGCTGTACTTATAGGGTGCTGACAACATCAGTATTTTGAAAGGGTAATGTGCATCAGGTAGTGTGATCTCCTGTTGCCAAAACTAACATGTTTTTCATACAGAAATGCACACACACAAACTCCCCACATCCAAACACACACACACACACATGCCATTTACAGGTTTCATACTCCTACCTAACAACATTACGACACTCGGGAGAGACGCATTAGCAGAGTGCGCTATTCGCATTACTGGGAGGCTTCCTTTCTCCTGCTTTACTTATAGGGTGCTGACATCATCTGTGTTTAGAAAGGGGAATGTGCATCCTGTAGTGTGTTCTCCCAGTTGCCAAAAGGGACATTTCCCTCACACAAAATTGCACACACACTAACACCCCTCATCCAAACACACACACTTCAAACCACTACCTAACTATGTTATTACACTCGAGACGAACGCATTAGCAGAGCGCGCTACTCGCATTAACTGGGAGGCTTCCCTTCTCCTGCTGTAATTATAGGGTGTTGACATCATCTGTGTTTAGAAAGGGGAATGTGCATCCTGTAGTGTGTTCTCCCAGTTGCCAAAAGGGACATTTCCCTCACACAAAATTGCACACACACTAACCCCCTGCATCCAAACACACACACTTGCCATTTTCAGGATTCAAACCACTACCTAACTATATTATAACATTCGAGACGGACACATTAGCAGTGCGCGCTATTCGCATAACTTGGAGGCTTCCTTTCACCTGCTGTACTTATAGGGTGCTGACATCATCAGTGTTTAGAAAGGGGAATGTGCATCCTGTAGTGTATTCTCCTAGTTGGCAAACGGGATACTTTTTTCAAGCAGTCTTAAACACACACTAACCCCCTCCACACACACTGAGCATGTACAGGATTCAAACCCCTACCTAACTATGTTATGACAATCTAGATGGATGCATTAGCGGAGCGCGCTATTCGCATTACTGGGAGGTTTTCCTTCTCCTGCTGTACTTATAGGGTGCTGACATCATCAGTGTTTAGAAAGGTGAATGTGCATCCTGTAGTGTATTCTCCTAGTTGGCAAAAGTGATACTTCTTTCAAACAGTCATGAACACACACTAACCCCCTCCACACACACTGAGCATATACAGGATTCAAACCCCTACTTAACTATGTAATGACACTTGAGACAGACGCATTAGCGGAGCGTGCTATTTACATTACTGGGAGGTTTCCCTTCTCCTGCTTTACTTATAGGGTGCTGACATCATCAGTGTTTAGAAAGGGGAATGTGCATCCTGTAGTGTGTTTTCCCAGTTGCCAAAAGGGACATTTCCCTCTCACACACACAAACCCCCCCACACACACACACTGAGCATTTGCAGAATTCGAACCCCTACCTAACTATATTATGACACGAGGGAGACGCATTAGCAGAGCGCACTATCTGAATTACTGGGCATTTACTCTGCGCCTGTAGTATTTATAGGGTGCTGACATCTTTATTTTTACATAGGTATGTACATGTAGTACTACCTGTCAGGTGGGGGATAGCATATATATGCATTTGCAGCCACCTACGTCAGGGTCAGATATGCACATCGCACTGGCAGGTTATGTTCTATACCATGCTTTGGGACCACAGGACCTGTAACACACAACACAACCAGTCCAGAACACCACACCCACATCCAGGACACACGCTTAGCTTCCCTGGGAACAGTGTAAGGATATGCAGGTGTTCACATACACCATTCCAGTTGTTAACATCAGGTACAGGCATATTGTGTGTGAGAACTACTCAGGCCTCTACCACTTTACCCTACAGCCACTACAATTTGTGGGTCCATGTGCTATGACAGAACCACACACCACAGCCACATGGGGGAATACATATTGCACCTGTCCATCTGCAACGTGGGTACTCACTGTTCCACACCAGAGGTAGATCACCATTGTTGATATCTGACAATACCCACCTTTCCCTGGACATCCATATCCCATCTCCACCCCCAGGCAAGGTTGTCACTGCACACAAACTGTATTTAGCACAAGCAGACTCTACACTTGTGTAGACTGGGGTGGACGACTTCAGAGGACCCATGCTGGAGGACTATACTGGCCACTCAGCATAATCCTTGACAATTGCATTCTATGAGCATGTGTATGGTTTGCATTGGTCATGCTATCCCACATATACCAATGACTGCTCCACAACAAGACACCTGTCAGCTGTACACCAGCCATATATGCGCCGTACAACAGACAGAGCGACCTAATACATTGTAGAGCTGTAGCTCACAGAGGGAGGACATCTGTGAACAGTTCCGGCACTGCACTTCATTCACACATACTCATTACAACACAGTGTTGACAGTGGAATCGTCCAGGGAATGCAGATAGGGCTCCCCTCAGTCTGTTATTAACGGACACCTACTGTCAGAGATCCTCAGCAACCCTCTCACAGCACACACTGACAACATGGCTGTGGCTTAGCACATTCAATCCCTGGGACCTCGACGGTGCCCCTGCTTGACAGAGGCACAGCTCACTTGCCTCACATGTTGCCTTCTGTGACCTACTTTACAGTGGCACAGTAGCCTACTGTCCTGGGGATGCAGATGCCAAGCACACTCTGGCTGAGCTGTCATTCCCTAGGGCAACAAGCCTAGTATTGACCTCTACACCCATATGTTCAATTGTCGGATGCACAATATTTGTTGTGCTGTTCTACTGTTTGCAGGTCTTTATTGCCATAGCATTCCCTGTTCCTATGACCAACTTGTGTATCTGTGGAAGATGTTTGCATATGACGGCGATCCACTATATCACTTATGTCTCTGTAGTCATTTACTGGGTACACTGGGCAGATTGCTGTGTTGTGGTTGGTTCCTGGACTGACACGTACAAATACCAGATATGTGTGGCCAATTGCTAAACGGAGATATGGCCTAAGTGTGTGAGCATGCCCAGTTCAGCCTTTCCATGGCATGTTGTCTGACATATGCCTCATTTATCAAAGTGTGCGAGCATGCCCAGTGTGAGCTTTCCATATGTTGCACTCTGAAGTCCACCGCTTATTTGGGTGTGTGTGAACTTCAACAATATCTCACGTTTATGGTTGTGCGTTGGGTGTCATGTTGTGTACTAACTGGCCAACTGCTTTGTGTCTGCCACAACAGGGATTATACTGTGCCTGCAGGGATTGCATGGGATACTTTGCAGACAGTTCTCAACATACTTTCATAATGACCTAACACTGTAGTACCGTATAGTGTACTGGTTCAGTACTTTCACTGTGGTGGACAGTATCCTGGGCTTTAGTCCTATGACTGCTTGACATCTTCATAGTGAGCACAACAGATTGTGTAGGGGCCAGTTGTGCACATATGACCATGTTGCAATATGTTCAGATATGGACTACCTACACCAGGCTCATCCAACATTGCTAGTGTATTCCACAACATGGGTGGACATTGGCAAACACTAATGATGTTCCCTAGGCCATTTCTGATGCTAGTCACAGGGTGTGTTTGTCCTTCGACACACATTGCAACTGGAGTTTGCCATGACATATGTCATGGTTAGTATACTGTGCCTCCGTCTACCTCTGACATAACAGTGATACCCAGGGTTAGCCTACCATCTCCCATACACTCATCAGGATTCCTCTTGAGGGGTGTCGATATGTGGCTCTCTGGCTGACCTGTACCAGGAGTTTACTGAAGAGTGGGGGTGCCTTCTGTGTTATGGATCATTCTGTACAGCTTGTCCTATGTATGTCAGTGCTGGGGTTCAGGTCTCTCATGTGCATAGCTCACTGCCATTCAGATTGTACAAGGTGCAACATGTTCATTCATTCCAGGTTGGACATGGCTTCATACATCAGGCACAGCTTTCCTGTAGCTGGGAAGGATGGCGGTGTGTGGGGCTGCAGTTTGTTTGCTCAGGCAACACAGGGCATCTGTTCATGCTCTTTGCTACCCCTGGTGGGGTACTGTTGTGGACTTTACAGTTGATGGAGGTGTCTGCTGTGGTATATCCCACAGGGGCTATTGTAGTCAGTTGTGACGCTGATGGAGGATGGCTGCAGAGCCACAGTGAGTTCCCCTTATTTACATCTGCCAACCTTCATGTTTGGGTGGGTATATGGTACATGTTTCTGCAAACACTACAGCCACATGTTTGTCCAGTGCAGGATATTTATCACCTTTTGTACCCAGGTCTCACATTACATGTTAGGTACCTCATGGGTTAACACCTGTGTGGTAATTTGTGGGCACTTACTGTATATCCACGGTGGTTGTCTATACACAGTTCTGCAATTACCTTGCTGACATGGCTATGGCTACAGTTGTCTGTTTGTAGTTGGCCCTTCTGTGGGTTGCTTGTGTCAGCTGGGGGTCGGATATGGTGGGCTGTTTGTATTCCTTTGCATACATGTTCAGTCACAGTCCTTCCATGTTGGCCTATACCTATGGGAAATATATACAGAACGGGGGGGGGGCAAGACCAGGCCTTGTGGGATGCCACTCATATCTGCTTTGTAGTCTGACATGGATGCGGCATGTCTGACCATGTCAGTTCTGTCCTTGGTCTGGTTTGCAACCCCTCTACTGACATAGGGGTATATATTTAAGCTGCTGAACATATCCATACTGAACTCGTACGGTATTGTCTGGAAGCATGTGCACGGTCCAGCTACGCTGTGTGGACCACATTGCCCTCATCAATGACCTTAATGACTGCTTCAAATGGGTCAGACATGTTTAGGGGCAGGCTCTGCACTTACAACAGCCACACTGTGTAGGGTCCAGTATCAGTATGTCCACAATAGCCTTCTGTCTGCGGTACATACTGATCCTTTCCATAGCTGTGCAGAACAAGCTTGTCAGGATCCTGGGGTGGTAGTTTGGAGTATCCATTCAGGCAACACCTTTGTTGTGATGGACCACTGTTGTTGTACACTGGTCTATGGGTACATATCCTGTGGTAAGGCTGACATTGGGCAGTAGTGTGATTTGGCATTCCATTATTCTTGGAGTCCATGTTGGCCTCAGCACAGGACACCATCACATACCTTTGCTGCTGTGTGTTCTGCTTTGCAGATTATGGCTGTTACCTCAGCATCTGCAATGTCAGGGGACCATCAGTCTGCTGGGATAGGTATTTTGCACTCGGGGGGGGGTGTTTGCACTACACCTGACAGGTTGTATGTTAGCAATATGTGTGTGTGTTTGGTATGTTGTTTGTGATATCTGTGTGATTCGGAGGATATATGTGGATGCCCAACATGGTTCCTACCATCAGTTGGGTAACCCTTGTGATTATCCTTAGTGTCCTGTACGTTTTGTATCTTCATAGGTTCATGGGTTCATACTAGGCTATACACCCTAGGCCATTAGTAAGCCTAGCCAGAGTGTGCGTGTCTTTCGCCACCCCTTGCTATGTTCAATTATGGCCATTTATGAAGTTCTTCACTGTGCCTCTGTCTGGTCATGACACAGTGAGGACCCCCAGTATACATGTACGGTCATCCATCCACTTGGCAATATTCCTGTTGAGGGGTGTCAGTGAGGGACTCTGCCTACCATGGATTGGGATCATGTTTCTGGGTGTGGGGAGCCTCTGGGTTATGTATCTGTCCCTCCAGCACATCTTATTTCATTATGTGTTGAGGCTGACATATGTCACTCTCACAGCTCCAATGGCTTTGATTTCCTGTGGTGTAGCATGTCCATTACTCCTGTGTTGGACATGGCCTTATACAACAGACATACAATGCCTCTGTGTAGGCAGTGTGTGACTGCAGTCAGCTGGGGTGTCTACAGCCAGGCAGCATATGACATATATTTCACACCCTTTATCCTGTTGGTGGGGTAACTATGAGGTCTTCCGAACCGCTGCAGGTGTCACGTATGGTACATCCTATATGATTCATTGTACTAGATTATGGGTCTGATAAGGGAACAGTACAGTGGCACAGTGACCTCTGTTGATGGTGATGTGAATCCTTTCATGATACGGTGTCCAGTATCGACAATCTTCATAGCCACATTGGCATTGTGGGTGTCACATGACAGATTAATGTCGACCTGTGTCCCTAGGTCCCTGATTACTCCTTGCATACATAATGGTTTGACACCTATGTGGTAATTTGTGTGTACCTTGTCTGGTATTTGGTGGGACATTCATACTGTCCAGTGTCTTCAGATGTCTGGGTGGAGTTCTTGTGTGTGAGAGTGTGGTCTTTCGCATGCTAAAGACTGTACAGCAGTTTTGACTACAGTTATGTGCACATTGGTGGTCTCCACTGCTTTGTGCATTGTCAGTTACCTGGCAATATGGGTGTCTGTGCTGCATATGGATACTCTCCCTCCTTTGATGTTTTGGTGCAGGTGTTGGGGCCATAACACATGATATGTGGTATAACCTAGTAGTGCTGGTGTGCTATCACTAGGCTTGCAGCAGGCTTCTGTCACTGCACAGACATCAATGTTCTCCATAATGGGAAGTGCCTCACGGGTATGCATATTGCAGTTTACACATCTGGCATTGGTCAGCATTACCCTTATGTTTCCTACCACTTATGTTTTCTAGGGTGGTGGGTAGTCTTTTTGGCCTTGCCTACATATGGCTCTATGGAGGCGGCAAATGCCTTATCCAGTATCCAGACGCACACGGGTAACAACTGCAAGCCATCCCTGGAACAGCAGCATGGCTTGCCATGCTTGACATCTCAAGCAGACAGACATTAGACCCTCTTGGACTGACAGCTGTAACTGTGCCAGCTGTTAAACATGAGCATTCTGTGTTTGTACTGTGGCATCATTCTTGGTGAGGGTTGGATGCTGCACACAGCCAGTGTCATACCGCCCTGGGGTACATACTCAGATGGACCATCCATGTCTCTTTTGATGTTGACCAGGGAGGTACATCTCAGGTAATTCACACCAGCATGGACATTGAGTGCATCATATTTCTGCTTGCTTTGGGGTGACCTGCGTACTTGTGTTATGTGGCATTTTGTGGCAGCCTACAGGCAGCTTACTCTACCCTTTCCCTTGTTCAGTCTGGTGAGTGGGACAGCAGTGTGTCTGCCTATACAGACACCTATTATGACTGTATCAGGCATGTTGTTTCTATTTCTGGCCTGTGACTGTTTGGCACACCAGCTTTGCATACTATTCGTTGCATGTGCTATGTTTGAAGGTTGTGGTTGCTTGTGATCTGCTTTGGAGGCTTCTGTTGGTGTGGTGTGTTTGTAATTAAGGCCTCCAGGAATATTTGTCTGTGTTTATGTGTTTGGTTTACAGTTGTGGTAGGTCTATGTGGGACTGGGTTTGTGGTGTATGTGGTTACCTTCTCCTCCTGACTAGTTTTGACAGTACTGAGTTGGTGGAGCTCAACATCTTGTTTGGATACATGGATGCATCTATCACATATATTTGTATTTATTGGGGGGTGTTGTGGTTGTCTGTGTACTTGGGACTGGTGTCACATTGCCTCTGGATCACAGATTCTACTTGTTGTGGCTGGACTTAGTGGATTGTATGTGTGGACATATGTTATTGCCCTACTACTGGTCAGTGATTACTTCCCTTTTTATGTTTGCTCTATCAAGTGGTAGCTTCCTCATTCTCTTGCATGGTTTGGTAATGGCTGGAGTCCAGCATGCCAGATGCCTGCGTGTATGGCATTGTGTGTTGTTGTTATTTGTGATTGCATACTCCAAGCATTCCTGGCTGTGTTCATGGAATGCCTGTATAACATGTTCTGTGGTGTGTCCCATATTCTGCACTTGCACAGGGACTTTTGTGGATTCAACATCGGTTTTGAGGGCTGCAACCTATGCTTTACACATGTTTTTCACTGTGGTATTCTGGCCAGGGACTGGGGTCAGGATGTGTATATCCAGTGTGATTACTCTATGGTCTGGTCTTACCAGTGAGGGGTACTCTTCTCATCTTGCCATCCAGTACACATGTTGCTGATTATCACATCCAGTATGCTTACCCCTCTTGTGGGAGTGGTACATTGTTCCTGGGCATTTTGGTTTATGGAATCTGGGTAATTTTCTCCTATTGTGTTGGTGCTAGTATAATGCTCCCTGTGTATGTCTGGGTATTTTCAGTCAAGCAATATAATGTGGTTTGGGGGGCTTGATATATTCATGTATTCCGACATAGGCCAGGTGCAGTTCCTGGTACTAGGACAGTATTCTGCAGCAGGCTATATACTGGGAGGTGGTTTTAGCCATTGGTATTTGACCATGGCTAATCCATGCTGCTTCTTGTTTTGGTACCAACATGGGGATGTGGTTATCCTTGCCATTTCTTGCTAGTCACCCTCCGTTTGTAGCTTGTTCCATGTTTTGCGGCTGTACAGCACAGTATGAGGTGTGACCTGGTAGTGTTAGGGTGCTGATGTGAGCCTTGACCCAGTTCTCTATTACAGGACTGGTAGCTACATTCTCCATACTGTGTGCGTTTACACTGCACACATCTTGCTGTTTATACATCTGTCATTGGGTAGCATTACATCTAGGTTTCTATCCATTGTAGAACCTATGAAGGTGGGTTTGTGTTTTGAGACTTACCTATTCAGGGCATGCTGTGGGTACTGACAGCCTTTGCCAGTATCCATGGGGCATGGCATGATAGGTGCATGCCACCCCTAGCAGGTGGTGCATCATGTCAAGCTCCGCATGTCTTCCCAGCCTGAAACACATTGGCTCCCCTTTGACTAACTGCATTACTTCAGCCAGTTATTGCACTTGATCATCCCATCGTCATTTTGTGGCTTCATGCTTGGTGAGGGTGGATGTTAGTCAGGGTACTCAGGTGTGCATATAGTACATGGTGTTACATTACTTAACACATAGCATTCATGCCTCAGGTGGTGCTGCAGGGCGGCCTCTGTCGGATGCACATATTACACTTCCCTGTACATGTTTGTGAGCAGGTCATGTCATTTTAGGCATCCATGTTATTATTTGAGTGAGTCAGAGGGGGTATCATTCCCAGGGTTCCTGCTGAGCCAGTGTATGTGCTATGCATTGCCTCTTTGCCAAGGCCAGGGCATACTGAGCACGCCTCCTTCTGCCTACTGGGGCAGGCTCAGGTTGTTCCTCCTCCGAGTCACGCTCTGCCTGTGATGGCCTTGGCAATGGTGGGGGACTGTTTGGCCCGGCTCTATGCTGGTCCTGCTGCAGCTGTTTTCGCAAGATCATATTATGTAGCATAGCACATACCATGACAATTTGGGTACATGTAGTTGGTGTGTACTGCAAGGCTCCACCAGATGTGTCCAGACACCGGAACCATGACTTGAGCAGCCCAAACACACGCTCTATTACATTACGTGTTTGTGCGTGTGCCTCATTATGGTGTTCCTGTTCAAGTGTGTGTGCGTTTCTGATGGGTGTCATCAGCCACGGCTCCAGTGCATAACCTGCATCCCCCACTAGGTGTCCATGTGGGATGTCCCCATTGGCAAATGTCTGGTACAGCTGCATCAAATGCCAGATGTGGGAATCGTGGTAACTCCCAGGGCAGCCAGCACACACATTCATTATTATGCCCTGGGCATCACACACGACCTGGCAGTTGATGGAGGGGAAGCCCTTGTGGTTAATGTAGGCCCTACCCCGCTCACCAGCTGGTGCTTTGATGCATATGTGCGTGCAGTCTATTGCACCCAGTACTTCAGGGTATTCCGCTATTTGCTGGAAGAGACGCATATTGCTGGCCAATACCTCATGGGCATTGGGGAAATATACATGATCACCGACATGTGCTGACATGGCATCCAGGAACTGGTGCAGTACCCTGGATGCTAATGCCTGTGATATCCCCATCATATCGCCAGTTGGTCTCTGGAAGGTACCTGTTGCTAGTATTCTTAGGCCAACACATACCTTGGTTTCCACTGGGATGGGTTCCCCTCTGTTGGTTCTGTGTGTGAGGCGTGGCCTGCACAGCTCAACAATTTGCTGCAGGAGCTCTCTGTCCACTCTATAGTGCTCTACTATCTCCAGCTCATGTAACCTGTGGTAGGTGACCCTGGGCTTGTACATTCTTCTCCGTCTCCTCACTGTGGGTTGTCTGGCACCATCTGCATTGTCACCACCCTCAGCAAGTCGCCTATGTCTCATTATGACAGCTATGGCAGCCCCTAACATTTCTGCTCTGAGTTCAGCTTTTTTAGTTTTCACTTCTATTAGCTTACTCCTGTCTTGCAGTGTCTCTTAAGGGAAACATCCTGCACTACTGTTTGCAGAGTTTTAAGTGCTGGGCTGGGCTACTATTCTGCCTGTGTAATTGCCTGCTTCTAATTGTTTTCACCTGCTAGCTTCAGCAGTTATCCCTGCTAGCTTCCTATTAATTCTGTTGCTTCCTTTTTCCTCTCTGTTTCCTCAGGGGGGAGCAATGTGCATACTATCAGAAACACGCTCACAGTGGCTTACACGTGTGCACACATGCTTACACGGTTCAGAATCTACTTATTCGGGTTAAAACACGCGTACACCCGCGCAAACACTGTTACACGTCTGCCAACAGCCTCCAACATACTCAGCCTGCCCTACACGCGCGCACACCCACGCAAACAGTGTTAAACATCTCCCAACATGCTCCCACATGCTCAGTCTGCCTTACACGCGTGCACACTGCCCTACTTGCACTTCATGGTGCGCACACGTGCGCATGCATGCCCAGCAAGAAAATTTGGTGTAAGTAACAGTGTACACCTTCTATTTCTTGACTTTCCATGACTTATCTAGTGGCACACCTCTTTCCATGATCTGTGCCTGTCATCTGTCATGTTACACTGGCCTCCAATGAACTGCATTTCTTTCTACCATTCCCCCCTGTGATGTCACCTATCTCCTACTCTATTCCTCCCCCTTATGTATCTCTTACACTACTCAGACTGTGCTCATTTGCTATGTGACTGTGGGATTCAGTATCCTAACCCTCATTTACATGAGATTGCCTACTAATGCTTAGTTACATGTCTTAGACTCAGCTTCCCCCCTTAGCAACCACTACACAGTGGCCATGTTGTTTTTGGTCTGCTGGTCCCTGCATTGTCATTCCATGTATTGCATGAAACCCACATTTGTGGGTTTATAACCTTCATTTTCATGTTTTATACAGCGCAGCCCGTTTGCGCTGGGCTGCGCTGGGTTTAAAAAAAAAAATTATACTTTTATTATTTTGGCATCAGGCTATATTGCCAGTGGCCACATATTTGGCCATTGGCATGCTGCCTGAGTCATATGCACCCTTTTTTTGGAGCTGACATGGCTCTGTTGTGGAATTTGCAGAAACGTACTCAGTTGTCAACTGAGTACATTTCTGCAGCTAAAACGTCTCTTACACGGACTGTTTTCTGCTTCGTGGATCACTAATATACCTCATTTGCATACCTTTCAGCTGCAAGTGAGGTATTTAGCATGTCCATGCCCAGTCCATGTAAGAGACGTTTTAGCTGGTCTCTTACATGGAGTTTAGGGCTGTTCCTGGATCGTGAGGCTTGCATGGAGTGTTGCACATCTCTTACACTCCGTGCAAGCCTTCGTGAATCCTGCCCTTTGTATTAAAAGAAATATGACTGTGCCTCTCTGATTAATCATTACGAAAAAGCAAATATAAACAAACAAAACAATGCAACAGTTTCAACAACATTGGTGATCTAATAAATGTCATACAAATCAATGCTCTTAATATACAGAAAAGGGCATTCTTACATACATAAAAAGGACATGATAAGGTGCTCATGGCCTTTATTTGAATTATGTGATATAGCAGGACCAAGACAGAGTGATGTGCCCTTGGTCATTGTTAGACCACTGTTTGTGTGTGTATGTGTGTGTGTGGGGGTAGGATTGTTTACTTGCAGTGATCAGACATAACTCTTGTAAACTTCATCTTTGTGAATAGCTCCCCTATTCCTCAAAGGATTCTGTCATGTCTGCCCTGTGTGTTTGTGTGTGTTTGGGGGGGGGGGGTTATGTTACCATACCCCCCTTAAATAGTATAAATATCCTCTGGGTTTTCTCAACTTGTGGGAAAAGGGCACCAAAATAGTAAGGGATAGGAGCCAAGTTAGTGAGTCTGCAATGTTGCTTGAACAGAGTGTCCCCTTGGTAGCCACAAAAAGCCATTTCCAAAAGGGGAATGCATGATTTATGTGAAACTGCTATTGACATGGAGAGTGTGGGAAAGAGGTTTGTGCATAACTGCACAAGGGCATCTTGTTGAAATAAATTATCGCTGTCATTCTTTCTTTCTCTTTCTTCACAATCAAACATCAGAAGTGTGAACAGAGAGTAGCTGTTTTTTTGGGGTAGGGGTGTAGAGGCTCCACATATATAAAAGCACAGTGTCATTACATGTGCAGAAAAAATAAATCTTGTTGTTAGGCAGTGTATGTGCTGAACAGTAGCAAAATCAAATGGATTACAATATGGCTATTAACTGAAGGGCAGGTGATATGAAAGTAAAGAAAGTTATAGGAGTTTGAATGATAATTGGTATGGTTTGCTGTTTGTCAAAAGAGAATAGCGTCATTATATCTGTGAATGGGCACATTCTTCTGGGACGTTGTGTGTTAAGTTTGGGGTGAACATGCACACATGGTCATAATGCAGTAAATTCTAGCTGTCATTGATTCTTTCAAATTCCTCACCATAAAACGTGCTTACAGGGAATGGCTGTCTTTTGAGATTGAGGTTTTAAAGTGGTCCGTACATTAAAACACAGGTTAAATATAAGATGACTGGTAAATAAAAATGATACAGCAGGCAAGGATGCGTGTGTGTGTGTGTGTGGGTGTGTGTGTGTGTGTGTGTGTGTGTGTGTGTGTGTGTGTGTGTGTGTGTGTGTGTGTGTGTGTGTGTGTGTGTGTGTGTGTTTGTGCCTCCCAATAACTATGCACTAGAACCATGCAGAACTGTAAAGACTGCAGCTCTCACTTTTTGGAGTGCAGGCAACGTATGAAAGCTAAAGGCATTTGTAGTATTACAAAGGATTTTATTGATTTCCTCCAGGCAGCATCTTCAGAAAGAAAAATGTGGCCATTGTATATGGGAACTGATATATAGCCTCTTACAAATAACTAAAAAACCCAGTGTTTCAGAGTACTTTTCTTGTTGATCAGATATTATTCACATTTTCTACCTGAGGGTTGTTTGAACATTGCCATGTTGGGTAAAAAATCCAAGCTGCACCAAGTCATCATTAAAACAGAAAGGAAAATATTTTTCATCAGGCAATGCAGCATTTCTATTACAGTGTATATAGAGAAGTCTGCAATGCTCTTTATATTTGATCACATTGCTGCAGTAGTCTTAGATATATGGGTTAAATCCTACCAAGTATGTAATAGCCTGTCAGCTTCCAAAGCTTCAGGGCAGCTTCCGTGCACCTAAACTGTTAAGCAGTTCAAGGCGAGCTAACTAAAGGACAAGTTTGGGAGCGAAGCTCATTAGAGCTTCAGTGCTGCAGAAGAGTACGCTCCTCGGAGGCTTCTGAGGATCTACATTTGGCGTGTGCTTCCCTTAGCTGGGCAGACAAGTTCCTTATGGGGAAAATATTCCATTTTCTTATATTTATTGATGTTTTCTTACTTTCCTCTTCAGGAAAGTTATTTTAAATCTAGGAGTGCTGTCTTTTATTGGACTGCCTCAAGACTGTAATATACTTTTAAACGAAGCATTTGCTTTTTCAATCAGTTTTAAAGTAGTGCAAATTAAATGATAACATATTTTCTGTGAAGAAATTGTTTAATTTTGCCATTCTGGTGTTGCCATAGTGTTTGAACATGCTTTTTACTGTTTTTTGTCTGTCGAAAAAGTAACTTCTGTGGACTTGCAGTTTTACCGGCATTTGCTGCTTGTCTTCCCTGGTAAAGAGGCAACATTTTTGTCTTGACCATGGAACAGATTGTTGGTCTCATAGTTGATCCTTCTTCAAACCACAAAAAGAAAATCATAAGCAAACAGTCTTTCCTCCCACAGCAGGCTAGCAATTTGCCTTTGCTACAAGTTGGTGACTCTACTGTGGCCATTTTGTGTTCCTCAGACCATTCATCTTCAACCCCTAATCCCTCTGGTGAAGCACCTAAAGCCAATGTGGACCAGGGGTTAGCTACATTCTCTGTGGCTGCTGGAGTCCCTGCAGTAGGCAAGGGAGAGATACTCTTATTTTTCTACGGAAACTGAACAGGGAAGGTTTCCCTGTTATGTCAAAATGCTGTGCCCATCCCTGGGGAAGCAGCAGCTGTCATTAGTAACATGGTTGGCCCCATTTTACTTGTCAAAAAGAAACAGAAAAACAAACATGTATCTACTCCTTCTCATGTTTCTTTGGATAGGAGTAATTTATTGGGACCGGCTCATAGTTTAATTCAGGCTATTAATCCTTCTTGTAGAGTAGTTTCTGGTACAAGAAAGAGGGATGTCTCTTTTCCAGAAAAGATGCAAGTTTCTGAATCTGAACAAGAAGATGTAGGGATACATTCAGAGTTTTGTCCTCACATTTCTGATTCAGAATCAGAGGATAGCTCAGTTTCTGAGTCTTCCTGTGGGGGTTTCTCTTTCCCATAGAGTATTGCTAGAATGATCCAGTGTTTTCAGTGGGAGAAAACACTATGAGTTGTCACAGAAGGATTTTCAAAAATCTGCACCCATTCCTGTTGTTCTATTTGCTTTAGAGGATGTATGTCTTACTGCCTGCAATTTTCATGATAGTCAACCAGCTTTCCCAAACAAGGCAGCTAGGATGTATAAAGTTCCTCATTCCTTTAATTTGTTTGTACACTATTCCCAAACCTGATCTAGCAACTATACCCTTAGTTGACTCCGCTGCTGCTAAGCACTTAGTTCATTACAGTTCTACTCTTTCTAATAAGGATGGGGAAAATATTGATAGGTATGGGAAATGTGTTAACTTCTGCAACTTTAATTTTCAAAATTTTTAATTGTCAGGCTCATATGGTAAAGTTTGCTCTGATATATTGTGAAAGTATGGATAATGATTTATCTATATTTTCTTCTTGAGAAGAAAAAAAAATTGCTTTAGATAACTTAGTTTTTTCTTTAGCACAAGTCAATACTCATTGCTTGCAGCATGTGTATGATTCTGATGATACATCTTCCAGGGCTATGGCCACTGCAACTGGTTTAAGGAGGTTTGTTTCACTGCATTCTCAAAACTTCCCTGATGATTTAAAAGTGAGATTTTAATTCTTCCTTTAGATAGAGGTATAGTGTTTGGCCCCTGGGCTACAGAGGTAATCAAAACGTGTGATGAAAGGGCAAGATCCATGGAATGTCTAAGATTTTTCAGTCCTCCTTTTCAAAATTGTCCAATGGATTTTCTTTCTCCTCATCCAGCTTTTGCAAAATCAGACTAAATTGTCATGTAGCAGACATTTAAGAAGAAGTGGTAAGAGGGTTCCAAAAAGAAGTTTCAAACGTCTCAAAACCAAGGACAGTACAACAGGTCTGAAAGACTATTCAAGAGATCTTGTGACTTCCTCCCCCTCTGGCCCCTGTTCTTTTCCCGAAAGTCTGAATATCAATTCTTCTCATTTTTCTCCTTGGCAACAGTTTGTTATTCAAATCATTCAACAGGGTTACAGATGGCAGTGGGAGTCAATCCTCATCCTGCAGATCAAAATCTTTTCATTCATCCTGTTCTTCATGACATGTTGTCCCAAACAGTTGTAGAACCAGTTCCTTATTCCCAGGTGAGGAAGCAGTTTTATTCAAGGATGTTCTTAGTGCCAAAAAAAAGAAGAAAATGCTTTGAGAGCACTGCTGAATCTTTTCTTCCAAAACCTGTTTGTGATTGTGCCCAAATTCAAAATGATGTCACTTCATAAACAGCACAGCGATGAAAGAAAACAAAAAGTTAAAAAAAAAAAACACTTGAAGAAAAGCCAAAGTCAATAGAATCCACACAACATGAGTTTATTAACACACTCTCTCTAGCGCCTTGGCAACTATTGCCTTCCAGGAGTACAAAATAAAACATCCACCCACAATCCTTATATACTATTAAAATTACATTCAATTAAACAATTAAATAATTAAACACATTTCTCACTTAAAATATCATTAAATCAAAACTTTCCATGTGCATTCAGTATTAAGCCCACCCAGATTTAAAGTACAAAACTTCAAAATATAAATACTTTCTTTGTGCAACAGTTTAGTTTTGACATTTGAATCATCTATATCACAATCAATTTGTTCCAAAAATACTAGCTTTAAGTAAAAAAAAAAAACATCACTATTATGAACTAATTTAAAATGCATGGTTACAGGACTAGTATTTTTTTTGGGTTTACTATCCCTAACATGCTCCTGCAGTCTAATTCTAAAAGGTCTTTTAGTCTCATCTATATAGAAAAGACTGCAGGGGCATTTAAGGGCATATATTACACTACTTGTAGAACAGTTATATTGATTCCTAGGATAAAATTTATGTCCATTAATATATCTAAAAAATCAACTACATAACTATGTACTGAATATTTATAACAAGCAAAAGTGCTCTTAGGTATTAATTCTTTACATATTCTGTCCACAGGTCTCATAAACGTATTATGGGCAATAATGTCCTTGATGCTCCTTCCTTTAGAAAAAGAAAACATAGGATATCTACATAATACGCTTTTAAATTCCTTAAATTCAAACAAAAAAGGCCACAATTGCTTAATAATATCCACTTGTTTATCAGAAATAATATTATACAAAGTGACTATAAAAACTTGTCCATAATCAGCTTTCTCTTTTTACTATAAATAGTTGCATTCTTACTATTAATACGAACTCCATTATGTACAAAGTTAGACTTATTAAACACTGTATAATTCAACTTATTCAAAGCTTCCTTAATATTAGTTAAGCAATAGCCTTGCTTTAAAAACATATTAATTGTGATGCATCTTCATACAGCTCTGCATTTTTATTTCACAGTCTATACACCCTTAATAATTCCCCATAGGGAAGAGAATTCAATAAATGGGGTGGATGACAACTAGTTTTATGTAAAAATGGTCATTGTTAATAAATTTCCTATTTATTCTAGTTGTTATTTTTTTACCAACCATTCCTGTCAAAGCCACATCCAGAAAAACGATTGACTCACCTAACTGGAGTCCATCAAATTTGATACCAAATCTATTATTATCTAAATCCTTAATAAAAAGGGATCACGTCTACACCTCTTTTACACAGGAAAATGAAATCATCTATGAATCTGTGGTAGATAACATGTTAATTAAAAAACTGATGTCTATACAAATAGTCAGTCTCATATCTACCCATAAATAGGTTAGCATACATGGGGGCAAAAGAAGCCCCCATGGCTGTACCCATTTTCTGTCTATATATGTCTCCACAGAATTCAAAATAACTATTGTTTAAGCAAAAATCCACCAATTCAAGTATGCAACTGCTAACTGGCCAATCACCTAAAAAGAATGTCAAAGCTTCTAAACCATCTTTATGATGGATGGATGTATACAAACTTTTAACATCTTTAGAAATCCAGTAGATTCCTTCAGTCCATATAACATCCTCTATTTTCTGTAAAAAATCAAAACTATTCTTAATAAATGAAGGTAACTTCATTACATAAGGAAGCAAAAACAGAATGAAGAAATGTACTTATATTCTTTAGAAAATAATTAGACGCTGAAATTATCGGTCTACCAGGTGGTCTTTGCATATTCTTGTGCAATTTAGGGAGACAATAAAAACACACAATGTAGCTATTCTAATTATAAAGTTTTTTATTAATATCTTTTTGTGTAAAGTATCCTAGTCTGTAGCCTTTGTATAACAAACTCTGAAAATTATCTTTTGCACTCACATATTCTTGTAATGGGACTCATGGATAAGTCTCAGTATTATTAAGATGGTTAAAACACATTTGCATATACTGATTAATATTCAGAACAACTAATTTATTGCCTTATCTGAGGGCTTAAAAATAAGTTCATTTTGTTCCTCCAGTTGTTTTAAAGCTTTCCACTCATGTTTTCATAAATTATAGGAAATGGTATATTTCATAAATTCATTATATGCCTTTTCCAATAAGAAAGTCACCATAGCAGAAAATTATTTAACACCTTCATGTGTATATGGGGAATAAAATCACTTTTATAGTTAATACAAGAAGCATTTAAATGACAATAAGCATTCAACTCATCTACATCTGATGCACAAGTAAAAAAACTTTCATTAGAATCATCACTTTCTTCACATATATTATTAAGTGAGTCCCAATCAGAACCAATCATCTTTACACTCATTTTCTGAGAAATGGTTTATCAAATGCAATTTCCTACACATTCTAAAAATCTCCATTTTCATTATATACAATCTAGGTAACGTTGTTGGTATAAATTTTAACCCCCTGTTAAGAACAGACAACTATACATAATCTAAAGAAACATTAGATACATTTACAACACTATTACTCGCACAATAATCTCTAGAAACAGCACTATCAGTTCCATTTAACTCTTTTTATACATTGTTGATAAGTTCCTTTCAAACTTCCCATTTGTCGCTGGTCACAAAATCCCTCTCTTGGGCTTCATTCTGTTTCTGCATTCTTTTTCCCATATCGAAAGTTATTATTAAAATATTGTGGTTTTGCAGGTAGCGGTAATGGTGGATATTGTTGATCATCTGATTCCCAGTCCATAGAGCCTCTAGATGTGTCAGAAAGAGGCTTGCATGCATTGTGTACACCCTCATTACTTCCTTGGCCAATGGGATGGATCAATTGTAATTTCTTATGTTTATCAGCTTTCCACAAAAAGGCTTCATGGGTATTGTAGTCTTTTGAATCTCTCTGCAACTACCTTTCTTTCTTTTTAACAATTCTTGTTCCAAACCGGACAGTTTATCATTAACATCTGCCAAATCTTGTTGCAAACAGCTAGAACTAAGTTGAGTCACCTAGGAATTATACAGGCAACCATAAGCCTGACTAGCTTGGTCTGCAAAGCTATGGAAAGGATCATCATGGACCTCATAAATAAAGATACTGGGGACATACAGACACTGGATCCTACCCAGTCTGGCTTTGTTAAGGGCAGATCCTGCCTCTTAAACCTGGTCGATTTCTTTGAAACAGTCACCAAGGCCATTGACGAGGGGAGGGTGGTCCACACAGCCTACCTGAACCTTGCAAAAGCCTTCAATACAATACCCCACTCGGGCAGTATAGATAAGCTCACCAGCTTAAATATAAACCCCTATGTCACTAGATGGGTGCAAACTGGCTCAAGGGCAGAACCCACATGGTTCGAATTGCTGGAGCCATGTCAGACTCCAAACCAGTTACAAGTGGCATCCCACAAGGCTCAGTCCTGGGGCCGCTCTTGTTTGGTATATATTTCTTGGAGGTACAGGCCAACATGGAAGGACTGTGGCTGACCAAGTTCGCAGATGACTGCAAACTAGGTGCCATAATTGACTCTCCAGCCAACACAAGCATCCTACAAAAGGGCCTCATAGAAACAGACAACTGGTGCCAGAGCCATGGCCTCAAGCTAAATGCCAAAAAGTGTATAGTCATCCCCTTTGGCAAAAACAAAGTGCCCACAAATTACCACATAGGTGGTAATCCATTAAGTACAGAAGAAGTAATTAGGGACCTGGGGACCCAAGTTGATAGCAATCTCTCATTTGAAAACCACGTGGCCAAAGTGGTTAGAAAAACATTTTATATAGCCCACCTAATCATGAAGGGATTCACATCTAGATCAGGGGAGGTCATCGTGCCTCTTTACTCTTCCCTCATCACGCCCATAATTGAGTACAATGCCCCTTTTGGGATGTACCTCACCAGACACCTGCAGCAACTGGAAAGACCCCAAAAGTACCTCACCAAGAGGATCAAAGGGCTCAAACAGATGCCATATGCTGCCAGGTACTCAGTGGCATGCCGCCTGCTCATCTATCTGTGCCTATCTATTTATCTATTATTATTATAATTATTATTAATTATTATTATTTATTTTATTTTTTATCTATTTATCTATCTATTTAATTATTATTATTATTATTATTATTATTATTATTATTATTATTATTATTATTATTATTTATCTATTTATCTGTGCCTGACGTATAAACCCAGAATTAATGGACATGCTGCACCTCAAAAAATCCAAATCCCATTGAGCTACGAGAGACTTGAACCTCGGCACTGAAATAAATAGGACATGCTGGAGGGACAGATTCATAACCCAGAGGCTCCCTTCACTCTGGAATAAAATCCCAGTCCAGGTTAGGCAGAGCCCCTCATTGACTCTCTTCAAGAGGAATCTTGATGAGTGGATTGGAGATCGTAGGTTTAGCCCGGGTATCACTTCTGTGTCACTGTTAGACAGAGGCACAGTATACTAACCTCGAAAAAGGGCATAGCAAAATTCATTTAAAATGGGTGGTGAAAGCCAAACACACTCTGGCTAGGCTTATAAATGCCCTAGGGCAGATAGCCTAGTATGATCCTATGAACCTATGAACCTATGAACAGATTTCTTCCTTTAATTTGCGTTATCTGATAATGTCTCTTTCAATGGAAACCTGTACTCAATCTAATGCACGATGGGCTGCTGCTATCCATCTATCAAGAAACCACTTCTCGGTTTCATTCACCAAATTAAAAGGCTTAGATGGACTTTTAATCACATGCAGTCCCCTTGGGGTTATATGAAGTTCTACATAACATTATTGACTAAGTATATTCAAGTTTCTAACAGTTGTTCCAATTTATTTAAGTCCCAGTTACTTCAGAAGAAAAACAACCATTGGTGCGCTTACCTACAGCATCTAATGGGTTAGAAATACATTGTCTTTGACCACTATCAATGAAATTCTCCCAACTGACACTGCCATTGTCCATATATTCTGAAACATTTATATTAACCGAGGTACCATCACATAAGGGAACCACAAAACTATCCATGCTTTTCTGGTTAGAATCTGTTAGATCCTCACAAAAAATCCTAGGTAGTTGTGTATTCAGATCACTGACCATGGCAGCACCATAGACAGCACCACAATGAAAGAAGATAGAAAGTTCAGAAATCCACTTGAAGAAAAGCCAAAGTCAATAGAATCCACAAAACAGGAGTTTATTAACACTGTCACTTCATAACCTGTTACCTCTTTTTCCTCTTTCTTGTTTCCTAGTAATACTACACTTAAAAGATACTTATCATCATATCCCCATTCATTCAGACTACAGGCATTTCTTAAGGTTTTGTGTGTCTGGATCACATTATCATTTCTCTGCCTTACCCTTCGGACTATCCACTGCGCAGAGTTCACAAAGTGCATGACTCCAGTTATAGTTCATTGCAGGCTACGAGGTAACCACATGTTTCATAGTTAGATGACTTGCTTATCTTTGTAGAATAATTTTCAAAATGTCAGGAGTCTCTCTCTCTTGTGTGAGAGAGGCATTGCACAAGGTGGTATTCCAAAAGAACATTGAAAATTATTTCTTGACTTACAGGATTGTGCTCCTGAGTTGTCAACTAGGCACTTTAGTTCAAAGAGCTTTCCTTCCAAAGGAAAGAAATGGATCTTTATCCAGATCTGTTTTTAAGGTTTTCCACTCAGACCTTGGTCACTGCAAGGGAATACTACATAATTGTGGGTCTTATGGCATCTATGATTTTCATGATACCCATGTCAAGAATCCAGATGGGAAAGATACACTGGTATCTGAATTCTCTTTGGTCCCAGCATCAACACCCTTTATCTTTTCAGATCCCAGTACTGGGGTTTGTCAGAAGGGAAATGTTTTGGTGGAGGCAACAAATATCCTTAAATCAAGGACTCTCTTTCTCCATCCCTGCTCCAAAGCAGTCAGTCATCACAGTTGCTTTGGATGTTGCTTGGGAAACAGTTTTGGGAGGCATAAAATGCAGCAGGCATGGAACACCAAGGACAGATGCAAGCTCATAAATATCAAGGAGATGCTTGTCCTAATCAAGCCACTCAACTCGCTGAAACATATTTAGTCTCCAGGTCCTCTTCTAGTGGTTACAGACAACACCACAGTCATCTGGTACCTCCCTTTGCAAACTAGCCATGCTAGCTTGGGATATAACTTCACAGCACAATCTCAATCTACAGGCATTCCACATTCTGTCAGAACAAAATTGTGTCAGACAAGCTGAACAAGACCAGGGCAGACCCTCACAAATGCAACTAGATTGGGGGCTCTTCCAAGATTTGATTCATCTGTGGAGAGTTCCTCAAACAGACTTCTTTGCCTCCTTTCTGAACAATCAACTGGCAAAATTCTGTTCCATGACTCCAAACAAGAATGCATGGAAGACAGATGCCTTTTCTTTTCTTTGGACAGGAATGTTCCTGTATGCCTCCCCCCCATTCCTAATATCCAGGGTACATGTGAAGATTCAGAAAGAATCCTTGAAAATGATTGTGGTGACCCCCTTCTGGCCCAAATGACCATAGTTCTGTCTACTTTTGGAAATGTCCACGGACAATTACCTCAAGCTTCTTCCCAGAATGTATCGACTCACAGAAGAACAGAAGTCTGATACACCCAAGCATTGATCATCTTCAAATGACTGCCTGGATGATATGGTCTTAATTCCTTTTATCCTCCTGTTTTCTGAGGACAGAAATCCTGCTACTAGCAAATCATAAATTAGCAAATGGAAAAGGTTGTCTATTTGGTTCCAACAACATAACAAGCACCCATTCAGGGCTAGTTGTTCTTTGGATTTACTGTATTTTTTTTTGTAAGTTACTATCCTGTGGCCTTTCTTATTCCTTTATCAAGGTCCATTTCTAGGTCATTTCAGCACATCTGCTCAGGGATCCAAGGCAGTCTGTTGACAAAATATTCTTGAAAAGGTTTTGCATAAGAAGCCTTGAAGTAAACTGGTGGTTCCTTCTTGGAATCTTAATTTTCTGTTAAGGAAGCTAACACTTGTTCTATTTGAGCAAGCTAATCTGGCTGAATTGAGGTTCTTAATATGGAACACACTTTTACTGATTACACTGACCTCTACAAGAAGAGTATTAAAGTTGCTGGCTCTTATGGTGAGTCAACCCTGCCTGAGTTTCCATAGGGACAGGGTTTCTTTGAGAACAAATTCTTCTTTTATGCCTAAAGTGGTATCTGATTTTACTTTAAGCCAAACTAGCCATCTACTATTTTTTTTCTGAGCCTAAAAATGAAAATAATGAGTAAAAAGGTAACACAGGAAAAAAACAATCTGTTAAAAAACACAAAAAGAAAAATCTAGCAAAGCTTGACTTTCCATTGTGTGATACCTTAAACCTCTTGTATTAGAGGTAACATGGGCTATATGCAAATTAGCCTTTAAGAACATCAGGTGTTTCAGCTAAATGGCAGTTCTGAATGTCCATGATTTTTTTTCTTTTACTTTTTTCCCCATAAATAGACTTAAAAGAAAAGGTTATGGACATTGAGAATTGGCATTTAGCTGAAACACTTGATGTCCTTAAAGGGTAATTTGCATATATCCCATGTCACCTCTAATACAAGAGGTTTAAGGTATCACACTGTGATTTTTGTGTTTTTTTGAGCCTAAAAATGAAGGACAAAGAATACAACATACATTGGATATCCACAAACAACTCAGATGCTATCCTGACAAAACTAAATATTCCAGATCTTTGGATCAATTGTTCATTTCTTGTGAGGGTAAGAAGAAGGGGCACTCTGTGTCAACAAAGACTATTTCCAAGTGGTTGTCTTAAGCTACTACCTTTTGTTATACTCACCATGACAAATTTATTCCAGGGAGAGGCCTTGGCTTCATCCAGTATTGTAGCTCGGATCGGGTGAGAGGGTAACAGCCCAGGGCACTACTTTTTGGGAAGAGTGATCAGCTGAACCTGATCACTCTTTAATGTAATACCAACTTTTAAAAGCGAGTATTCCGTTTTCAGTCAAACTTGAGCACTGTAAAATGTGTGAGGTCTAAACTATAGCAACTGCTAACAGTGCAAAAGTAAAAAAAAAAATAATAAAACCTGAGTACTGTAGTGCTCTGTGCAGGCAGGGTATAAACTGTAGCAACTGTTTGCTACATATTGTAACAAGCAGTTTGCTACAGTTTAA
Source organism: Protopterus annectens (assembly GCF_019279795.1). Taxonomy (NCBI): domain Eukaryota; kingdom Metazoa; phylum Chordata; order Ceratodontiformes; family Protopteridae; genus Protopterus; species Protopterus annectens. The sequence continues at coordinate 1,724,098,385 of NC_056741.1, read as the reverse complement.
AATAATTTGTTTAAACTAAAACCTGAATGCTGTATTGCTCTATGCAGGCAGGGTATAAACTGTAGGTCTGTAGCAACTGTTTGCCACATTTGTAGCAAACACTTTTGCTACAGTTTAAAAGATTTTTTTTTTTTTTTTAGGGGGAGGGCACAGAAACAGGACCTGATTGGCTGGGGGTAGAGGGAGGGTTGTGTGTGTCATGCATCTGTCTACCTGGTTGATTTGCCAGTCGAAGAAACATCCTTTTTTTTTTGTTGGGGGAGGGTGCATAGATCTGTAATAATCCAACCACTTACAGCTCTTTTTTTGGGGCTCTTCAATTGAAGTGCTGAAAGGGTGGAACACTGGTTCATAGCATTAGCCTAGGGAGCTAATTGAACCAGCTGTGCTTCTGGCTTCATCTATGGCTTTTTGGAAAGGGATGGATTCTGAAAGTATCCTAGAAGGTACTACTTGGTTCTCTGTATATACTTTTACAAAACACTATAAATCAAATTCCTTCTTTACGTCTTGATCAAGTTTTGCTAGGACCATTCTCCAGGTGCTCCTGGACCTTTTCTCCTTCCTCCTCCTCAATATAGTTAGCTAAGGTAATGTAACCATATAGCTAAGGCTACTGCAGGAGTTATCAATATGAAGAACATTGTATATTGTGTAAGATGAACTTTCCATAACAGTAGATGTTTGAATGATCATTGCTGCAGCAGCTGCTCCCTCCCTCCATCACTTTTATTTTCTGGTGGGTTTTTTCATGTTAGGGAGTAAACATTTGTTTTGTTATTCCTAATATTGTCCTACCAAGGCTTAGGGCAGGATTCACGAAGGCTTGCACGGAGTGTAAGAGACGTGCAACACTCCATGCAAGCCTCGCGATCCAGGAACAGCCCTAAACTCTGTGTAAGAGACCAGCTAAAACGTCTCTTACACGGACTGGGCGTGGACATGCTAAATACCTCACTTGCAGCTGAAAGGTATGCAAATGAGGTATATTAGCGATCCACGAAGCAGAAACCAGTCCATGTAAGAGACGTTTTAGCTGCAGAAATGTACTCAGTTGACAACTGAGTACGTTTCTGCAAATTCCACAATGGAGCCATGTCAGCTCCAAAAAAAGGGTGCATATGACTCAGGCAGCATGCCAATGGCCAAATATGTGGCCATTGGCAAGATAACTCGATGCCAAAATATAAAAATATGTTTAAACCCAGCGCAGCCCCGTGCAAATGGGCTGCGCTGTATAAAACCATAAAAAAGAAGGTTATAAACCCACAAATGTGGGATTCATGCAATACATGGAATGACAATGCAGGGACCAGCAGACCAAAAACAACATGGCCACCGTGTAGTGGTTGCTAAGGGGGGAAGCTGAGTCTAAGACATGTAACTAAGCATTAGTAGGCAATCTCATGTAAATGAGGGTTAGGATACTGAATCTCACAGTCACATAGCAAATGAGCACAGTCTGAGTAGTGTAAGAGATACATAAGGGGGAGGAATAAAGTAGGAGATAGGTGACATCACAGGGGGGAATGGTAGAAAGTAATACAGTTCATTGGAGGTCAGTGTAACATGACAGATGACAGACACAGATCATGGAAAGAGGTGTGCCACTAGATAAGTCATGGAAAATCAAGAAATGGAAGGTGTACACTGTTACTTACACCAAAGTTTCTTGCTGGGCGTGCATGCGCATGTGTGCACACCATGAAGCACGAGTAGGGCAGTGTGTGCGCGTGTAAGGCAGACTGAGCATGTGGGAGTGTGTTGGGAGATGTTTAACACTGTTTGCGCGGGTGTGCGCGCGTGTAGGGCAGGCTGAGTATGTTGGAGGCTGTTGGCAGACGTGTAACCGTGTTTGCGCGGGTGTACATGCGTTTTAACCCGAATAAGTAGATTCTGAACCGTGTAAGCACATGTGCCCGTGTGTAAGCCACTGTGAGCGTGTTTCTGATGGTATGTACGTTGCTCCCCCCTGAGGAAACAGAGAGGAAAAAGGAAGCAACAGAATTAATGGGAAGCTAGCAGGGATAACTGCTGAAGCTAGCAGGTGAAAACAATTAGAAGTAGGCAATTACACAGGCAGAATAGTAGCCCAGCCCAGCACTTAAAACTCTGCAAACATTAGTGCAGGATGATTCTCTTAAGAGACACTGCAAGACAGGAGTAAGCTAATAGAAGTGAAAACTGAAAAAAGCTTAACTCAGAGCAGAAATGTTAGGGGCTGCCATAGCTGTCATAATGAGACATAGGCGACTTGCTGAGGGTGGTGACAATGCAGATGGTGCCAGACAACCCACAGTGAGGAGACGGAGAAGAGTGTACAGGCCCAGGGTCACCTACCACGGGTTACATGAGCTGGAGATAGTAGAGTGCTATACAGTGGACAGAGAGCTCCTGCAGCAAATAGTTGAGCTGTGCAGGCCATGCCTCACATACAGAACCAACAGAGGGGAACCCATCCCAGTGGAAACCAAGGTATGTGTTGGCCTAAGAATACTAGCAACAGGTACGTTCCAGAGACCAATTGGCGATATGATGGGGATATCACAGGCATCAGCCTCCAGGGTACTGCACCAGTTCCTGGATGCCAAGTCAGCACATGTCGGTAATCATGTATATTTCCCCAATGCCCATGAGGTATTGGCCAGCAATATGCGTCTTTTCCAGCAAATAGCGGAATACCCTGAGGTAGTGGGTGCAATAGACTGCACGCACATACGCATCAAAGCACCAGCTGGTGAGCAGGGTAGGGCCTACATTAACCGCAAGGACTTCCCCTCCATCAACTGGCAGGTCGTATGTGATGCCCAGGGCATAATAATGAATGTGTGTGCTGGCTGCCCTGGGAGTTACCACGATTCCCACACCTGGCATTTGACACAGCTGTACCAGACATTTGCCAATGGGGACATCCCACACGGACACCTAGTGGGGGATGCAGGTTATGCACTGGAGCCGTGGCTGATGACACCCATCAGAAACGCACACACACCTGAACAGGAACGCCATAATGAGGCACATGCACAAACACGTAATTTAATAGAGCGTGTGTTTGGGCTGCTCAAGTCACGGTTCCGGTGTCTGGACACATCTGGTGGAGCCTTGCAGTACACACCAACTACATGTACCTAAATTGTCATGGTATGTGCTATGCTACATAATATGATCTTGTGAAAACAGCTGCAGCAGGACCAGCATAGGGCCGGGCCAAACAGCCCCCCACCATTGCCAAGGCCATCACAGGCAGAGCGTGACTTGGAGGAGAAACAACCTGAGCCTGACCCAGTAGGCAGAAGGAGGCATGCCCAGTATGCCCTGGCCTTGGCAAAGAGGCAACGCATAGCACATACACTGGCTCAGTAGGAACCCTGGGAATGATACGCCCTCTGACTCACTCAAATAATAACATGGATGCCTAAAATGACATGACCTGCTCACAAACATGTACAAGGAAGTGTAATATGCGCATCCGACAGAGGCAGCCCTGCAGCACCACCTGAGGCATGGATGCCATGTGTTAAGTAATGTAACACCATGTACTATATGCACACATGAGCACCCTGACTAACATCCACCCTCACCAAGCATGAAGCCACAAAATGACGATGGGATGATCAAGTGCAATAACTGGCTGAAGTAATGCATTTAGTCAAAGGGGAGCCAATGTGTTTCAGGCTGGGAAGACATGCGGAGCATGACATGATGCACAACCTGCTAGGGGTGGAGTACACCTATCATGCCATGCCCCATGGATACTGGCAAAGGCTGTCAGTACCCACAGCATGCCCTGAATAGGTAACTCTCAAAACACAAACCCACCTTCATAGGTTCCACAAGGGATAGGAACCTAGATGTAACGCTACCCAATGACAGATGTCTAAACAGCAAGATGTGTGCAGTGTAAACGCACACAGTATGGAGAATGTAGATACCAGTCCTGTAATAGAGAACTGGGTCAAGGCTCACATCAGCACCCTAACACTACCAGGTCACACCTCATACTGTGCTGTACAGCCGCAAAACATGGAACAAGCAACAAAAGGAGGGTGACTAACAAGAAATGGCAAGGAAAACCACACCCCCATGTTGGTACCACAACAAGAAGCAGCATGGATTAGCCATGGTCAAATACCAATGGCTAAAACCGCCTCCCAGTATATAGCCTGCTGCAGACTACTGTCCTAATACCAGGAACTGCACCTGGCCTATGTCGGAATACATGAATATATCAAGCTCCCCAAACCACATTATATTGCTTGACTGAAAAAACCCAGACATACACCGGGAGCATTATACTAGCACCAACACAGTAGGAGAAAATTTCCCAGAATCCATAAACCAAAATGCCCAGGAACAATGTGCCACTCCCACAAGAGGGGTAAGCATACTGGATGTGATAATCAGCAACATGTGTACTGGATGGCAAGATGAGAAGTGTACCCCCCACCAGTAAGACCAGACCATAGAGTAATCACACTGGATATACACATCCTGACCCCAGTCCCTGGCCAGAATACCACAGTGAAAAACATGTGTAAAGCATAGGAAACAGCCCTCCAAACTGATGTTGAATCCACGAAAGGCCCTGTGCAAGTGCAGAATATGGGACACACCACAGAACATGTTATACAGGCATTCCATGAACACAGCCAGGAATGCTTGGAGTATGTAATCACAAATAACAACAACACACAATGCCATACACGCAGGCATCTGGCATGCTGGGACTCCAGCCATTACCAAACCTTGCAAGAGAATGAGGAAGCTACCACATGATAGAGCAAACATAAAAAGGGAAGTAATCACTGACCAGTAGTATGGCAATAACATATGTCCACATATACAATCCACTAAGTCCAGCCACAACAAGTAGAATCTGTAAATCCAGAGGCAATGTGACACCAGTTCCAAGTACACAGACAACCACAACACCCCCTAATAAATACAAATATATGTGATAGATGAAACCATGTATCCAAACCAGAGGTTGAGCTCCACCAACTCAGTACTGTCAAAACTAGTCAGGAGGAGAAGGTAACCACATACACCACAAACCCAGTCCCACATAGACCTACCACAACTGTAAAACAAACACATAAACACAGACAAATATTCCCGGAGGCCTTAATTACAAACACACCACACCAACAGAAGCCTCCAAAGCAGATCACAAGCAACCACAACCTTCAAACATAGCACATGCAATGAATAGTACGCAAAGCTGGTGTGCCAAACAGTCACAAGCCAGAAGGAGAAACAACATGCCTGATACAGTTGTAATAGGTGTCTGTATAGGCAGACACACTGCTGTCCCACTCACCAGACTGAACAAGGGAAAGGGTAGAGTAAGCTGCCTGTAGGCTGCCACAAAATGCCACATAACACAAGTACGCAGGTCACCCCAACGCAAGCAGAAATATGATGCACTAAATGTCCATGCTGGTGTGAATTACCTGAGATGTACCTCCCTGGTCAACATCAAAAGAGACATGGATGGTCCCTCTGAGTATGTACCCCAAGCCGGTATGACACTGGCTGTGTGCAGCATCCAACCCTTACCAACCAAGAATGATGCCACAGTACAAACACAGAATGCTCATGTTTAACAGCTGGCACAGTTACAGCTGTCAGTCCAAGAGGGTCTAATTTCTGTCTGCTTGAGATGTCAAGCATGACAATCCATTCTGCTGTTCCAGGGATGGCTTGCACCTGTTACCAGTGTGCGTCTGGATACTGGATAAGGCCTTTGCCGCCTCCATAGAGCCATATGTAGGCAAGGCCAAAAAGACTACACAACCACCCTAGAAAACATAAGTGGTAGGAAACATAAGGGTAATGCTGACCAATGCCAGATGTGTAAACTGCAATATGCATGCCCCTGAGGCACTTCCCATTATGGAGAACATCGATCTCTGTGCAGTGACAGAAGCCTGCTGCATGCCTAGTGATAGCACACCAGCACTACTAGGTTATACCACATATCATGTGTTATGGCCCCAACACCTGCACCAAATCATCAAAGGAGGGGGAGTATCCATATGCAGCACAGACACCCATATGGCCAGGTAAATGACAATGCACAAAGCAGCGGAGACCACCCATGTGCACCTAACTGTAGTCAAAACTGCTGTACAGTGTGTAGCATGCGACAGACCACACTCTCACACACAAGAACTCCACCCAGACATCCTGAAGACACTGGACAGTATGAATGTCCCACCAAATACCAGACAAGGTACACACAAATTACCACATAGGTGGCAAACCATTATGTATGCAAGGAGTAATCAGGGACCTAGGGACACAGGTAGACAGTAATCTGTCATGTGACACTCACAATGCCAATGTGCCTAGGAAGATTGTCGATAATGGACACCGTATCATGAAAGGATTCACATCTACATCAACAGAGGTCACTGTGCCGCTGTACTGTTCCCTTATCAGACCGATAATATAGTACAATGACTCATATGGGATGTACCATACGTGACACCTGCAGCGGTTCGGAAGATCTCATAGTTACCCCACCAACAGGATAAAGGGTGTGAAATATATGTCATATGCTGCCTGGCTGTAGACACCCCAGCTGAATGCAATCACAGACTGCCTACACAGAGGCATTGTATGTCTGTTGTACAAGGCCATGTCCAACACAGGAGTAATGGACATGCTCCACCACAGGAAATCAAAGCCATTGGAGCTGTGTGAGTGACATATGTCATCCTCAACACATAATGAAATAAGATGTGCTGGAGGGACAGATACATAACCCAGAGGCTCCCCACACCCAGAAACAGGATCCCAATCCATGGTAGGCAGAGCCCTTCACTGACACCCCTCAACAGGAATATTGCCAAGTGGATGGATGATCGTACATGTATACTGGGGGTCCTCACTGTGTCACGACCAGACAGAGGCACAGTGAAGAAATTCATAAATGGCCATAATAGAACATAGCAAGGGGTGGTGAAAGACCCACACACTCTGGCTAGGCTTATTAATGGCCTAGGGTGTATAGCCTAGTATGAACCCATGAACCTATGAAGATACAAAACGTACAGGACACTAAGGATAATCACAAGGCTTACCCAACTGATGGTAGGAACCATGTTGGGCATCCACAGATATGCTCCGAATCACACAGATATTACAAACAACATACCAAACACACACACATATTGCTAACATACAACCTGTCAGGTGCAGTGCAAACACCCCCTCCCCCAGAGTGCAAAATACCTATCCCAGCAGACTGATGGTCCCCTGACATTGCAGATGATGAGGTAACAGCCATCATCTGCAAAGCAGAACACACAGCAGCAAAGGTATGTGATGGTGTCCTGTGCTGAGGCCAACATGGACTCCAAGAATAATGGAATGCCAAATCACACTACTACCCAATGTCAGCCTTACCGCAGGATATGTACCCAAAGAGCAGTGTACAACAACAGTGGTCCATCACAACAAAGGTTTGCCTGAATGGATACTCCAAACTACCACCCCAGGATCCTGACAAGCTTGTTCTGCACAGCTATGGAAAGGATCAGTATGTACCGCAGACAGAAGGCTATTGTGGTCCTGCTGATACTGGACCCTACACAGTGTGGCTGTCATAACTGCAGATCCTGTCCCTAAACATGTCTGACCCATTTGACAACTGTAGCCATAGCCATGTCAGCAAGCTAATTGCAGAACTGTGTATAGACCACCACCGTGGATATACAGTAAGTGCCCACAAATTACCACACAGGTGTTAACCCATGACGTACCTAACATGTAATGTGAGACCTGGATACAAAAGGTGATAGATATCCTGCACTGGACAAACATGTGGCTGTAGTGTTCGCAGAAACATATACTATATACCCACCCAAACATGAAGGTTGGCAGATTTAGATAAGGGGAACTCACTGTGGCTCTGCAGTCATCCTCCATCAGCATCACAAGTGACTACAATAGTCCCTGTGGGATATACCGCAGCAGACACCTCCATCAACTGTAAAGTCCACAACAGTACCCCACCAGGAGTAGCAAAGAGCATGAACAGATGCCATGTGTTGCCTGAGTAAACAAACTGCAGCCCCACACACCGCCATACTGCCCAGCTACAGGCAAGCTGTGCCTGATGTATGAAGCCATGTCCAACCTGGAATGAATGAACATGTTGCACCTTGTACAATCTGAATGGCAGTGAGCTATGCACATGAGAGACCTGAATCCCAGCACTGACATACATAGGACAAGCTGTACAGAATGATCCATAACACAGAAGGCACCCCCACTCTTCAGTAAACTTCTGGTACAGGTCAGCCAGAGAGTCACATATCGACATCCCTCAAGAGGAATCCTGATGAGTGGATGGGGGATGGTAGGCTAACCCTGGGTATCACTGCTATGTCAGAGGTAGATGGAGGCACAGTATACTAACCATGACATATGTCATGGCAAACTCCAGTTACAATGTGTGTCGAAGGACAAACACACCCTGTGACTAGCATCAGAAATGGCTTAGGGAACATTGCTAGTGTTTGCCAATGTCCACCCATGTTGTGGAATACACTAGCAATGTTGGACGAGCCTGGTGTAGGTAGTCCATATCTGAACATAATGCAACATGGTCATATGTGCACAACTGGCCCCTACACAGTCTGTTGTGCTCACTATGAAGATGTCAAGCAGTCATAGGACTAAAGCCCAGGATACTGTCCACCACAGTGAAAGTACTGAACCAGTACACTATATGGTACTACAGTGTTAGGTCATTATGAAAGTATGTTGAGAACTGTCTGCAAATTATCCCATGCAATCCCTGCAGGCACAGTATAATCCCTGTTGTGGCAGACACAAAGCAGTTGGCCAGTTAGTACACAACATGACACCTAACACAAAACCATAAATGTGAGATATTGTTGAAGTTCACACACACCCAAATATGTGGTGGACTTCAGAGTGCAACATATGGAAAGCTCACACTGGGCATGCTCGCACACTTTGATAAATGAGGCATATGTCAGACAACATGCCATGGAAAGGCTGAACTGGGCATGCTCACACACTTAGGCCATATCTCCATTTAGCAGTTGGCCACACATATCTGGTATTTGTACGTGTCAGTCCAGGAACCAACCACAACACAGCAATCTGCCCAGTGCACACAGTAAATGACTACAGAGACATAAGTGATATAGTGGATCACCGTCATATGCAAACATCTTCCACAGATACACAAGTTGGTCATAGGAACAGGGAATGCTATGGCAATAAAGACCTGCAAACAGTAGAACAGCACAACAAATATTGTGCATCTGACAATTGAACATATGGGTGTAGAGGTCAATACTAGGCTTGTTGCCCTAGGGAATAAAAGCTCAGCCAGAGTGTGCTTGGCATCTGCATCCCCAGGACAGTAGGCTACTGTGCCACTGTAAAGTATGTCACAGAAGGCAACATGTGAGGCTAGTGAGCTGTGCCTCTGTCAAGCAGGGGCACCGTGGAGGTCCCAGGGACTGAATGTACTAAGCCACAGCCATGTTGTCGGTGTGTGCTGGGAGAGGGTTGCTGAGGATCTCTGACAGTAGGTGTCCATCAATAACAGACTGAGGGGAGCCCTATCTGCATTCTCTGGACGATTCCACCATCAACACTGTGTTGTAATGATTATGTGTGAATGAAGTGCCGTGCCGGAACTGTTCACAGATGTCCTCCCTCTGTGGGCTACAGCTCTGCAATGTATTAGGTCACTCTGTCTGTTGTACGGCGCATATATTGCTGGTGTACAGCTGACAGGTGTCTTGTTGTGGAGCAGTCATGGGTATATGTGGGAAAGCATGATCAATGCAAACCATACACATGCTCATAGAATGCAATTGTCAAAGATTATGCTGAGTGGCCAGTATAGTCCCCCAGCATGGGTCCTCTGAAGTCGTCCACCCCAGTCTTCACAAGTGTAGAGTCTGTTTGTGCTAAATACAGTTTGTGTGCAGTGACAACCTTGCCTGGGGTTGGAGATGGGATATGGATGTCCAGGGAAAGGTGGGTATGGTCAGATATCAACAATGGTGGTCTACCTCTGGTGTGGAACAGTGAGTACCCACTTTGCAGATGGACAGGTGCAATATGTATTCCCCCATGTGGCTGTGGTGTGTGGTTCTGCCATAGCACATGGACCCACAAATTGTAGTGGCTGTAGGGTAAAGTGGTAGAGGCCTGAGTAGTTCTCACACACAATATGCCTGTACCTGATGTTAACAAATGGAATGGTGTATGTGAACACCTGCATATCCTGGCACTGTTCCCAGGTAAGCTAAGTGTGTGTCCTGGTTGTGGGTGTGGTGTTCTGGACTGGTTGTGTTGTGTGTTACAGGTCCTGTGGTCACAAAGCATGGTATAGAACATAACCTGCCAGTGCGATGTGCATATCTGACCCTGACGTAGGTGGCTGCAAATGCATATATATGCTATCCCCCACCTGACAGGTAGTACTATATGTACATACCTCTGTAGATGTCAGCACCCTATAAATACTGCAGGTGCAGAACCGATGCCCAGTAATTTGGGTAGTGCGCTCTGCTAATGTGTTTCCTTTAAGTGTCATAATATAGTTAGGTAGGGGTTCGAATCCTGCAAATGGTGAGTGGGGTTTGTGTGTGTGAAAGGTTGTGAGAGGGAAATGTCCCTTTTGGCAACTGGGAAAACACACTACAGGATGCACATTCCCCTTTCTAAACACTGATGATGTCAGCACCCTATAAGTACAGCAGGAGAAGGGAAGACTTCTAGTACTGTGAATAGCGTGCTCCGCTAATGCGTCTGTTTCAAGTGTCATAATATAGTTAGACAGGGGCTTGAATCCTGTACATGCTGCGTGTGTGTGGTGGGGGTTAGTGTGTGTTCACGACTGTATGAAAGGAGTATTCCTTTTGCCAACTAGGAGAATACACTACAGGATGCACATTCCCCTTTCTAAACACTGATGATGTCAGCACCCTATAAGTGCAGCAGGAGAAACAAATCCTCCCAGTAATGCAAATAGCGCGCTCTGCTAATGCATCCATCTCAAGTGTTCTAATCTAGTTAAGTAGTGGTTTGAATCCTGCAAACGGCAAGTGCATATTCTTGGTTGGGGGGGTTAGTGTGTGTGCAATTTTGTGTGAGGGAAATGTCCCTTTTGGCAACTGGGAGAACACACTACAGGATGCACATTCCCCTTTCTAAACACAGATGATGTCAGCACCCTATAAGTAAAGCAGGAGAAGGGAAGCATCCCAATAATGTGAATAGTGCACTCAGCTAATGCGTCCAACTCGAGTGTCATAATATAGTTAGGTAGTGGTTTGAATCCTACAAATGCCAAGTGTGTGTGTTTGGATGGGGGGGGGTAGTGTGTGTGCAATTTTGTGTGAGGGAAATGTCCCTTTTGGCCACTGGGAGAACACACTACAGGATGCACATTCCCCTTTCTAAACACAGATGATGTCAGCACCCTATAAGTACAGCAGGAGAAGAGAAGCCTCCCAGTAATGCGAATAGCACACTCTGCTAATGCATCTGTTTCAAGTGTCAGAACATAGCTATGTAGGAGTTTGAATCCTGCATAATGCTCAATCTGTTTGGAGGGGGCTAGTGTGTGTGCAAGTCTGTAGGAAGAAAATATCCATTTTGGCAACTAGGAGAACACACGACAGGATGCATATTCCCCTTTCTAAACACTGATGATGTCAGCACCCTATAAGTACAGCAGGAGAATGGAGGTCTTCCAGTAATTTGAATAGTGTACTTTGCTAATGCGTTTCTTCCCTTTGTCATAATATAGTTAGGTAGGAGTTTGAAACCTGTAAATGGCATGTGTGTGTGTTTGGATGTGGGGACTCTGTGTGTGTGCATTTCTGTATGAAAAATGTGTGCTTTTTTGAAATCAGGGGATCACACTACATGATGCACATTACCCTTTCCAAACAGTGATGATGACAGCACCCTATACATACAGCTGGAGAAGAGACATCTGCCAGTACTCAGAATAGCGCAACCTGCTACAGCGTCCCTCTCAAGTGCCGTAACATATTTAGGTAGGGGTTTGGATGTGGGGAGTTTGTGTGTGTGCATTTCCGTATGAAAAACATGTTAGTTTTGGCAATCAGGAGATCACACTACCTGATGCACATTACCCTTTCAAAATACTGATGATGTCAGCACCCTATAAGTACAGCCAGAGAAGAAGAACTGTCTAGTAATCCGAATAGTGCACTTTGTTAATGCGTCTCTCTCACATGTCGTGACTTAGTTAGGTAGGAGTATGAATCCTGCAAATGGCAAGTGTGAGGGTAGTAGGGTGTGTGAAATAACAGATCCTTTTGGCAAATACTACAATACACCAGATGCTGCATATTCCCCCAGTAAACACAGGGGATGTCACCACACTATCAGCACAGCCAAACAGGGCTAGTTGGCCAGTAATGCCAATAGTGCGCTCTGCTACTGTGTCTATTACCATTGTCAGAGTACAGATAGGTATGTTTTGGTAACAAACAACTGCCATGTGTGGTTGTGTCACACATTATGACCTTGTGTGGGTCTTTGTACATAACAATGCATGCCATTGCCTAAACCAGCAATGGCATTGCACACATGATGTATGTGTGTGACACATACACATAAATACCTGTGACCTGCAGTAGTTACCATGTCTGACACATGCCTCGAGTGGATAAATGGTATTTGCAATGTATACCAATATGACTGTGTCTTACTGTGCAGGGTCCGCATGCGGTATGTGTCTATACAGTGTTGGTATATATGGTAAAATACCTACAGAAGGGGATACACATCTGGTCTGGGCCATATAGTGTACATGTAGTCAATGTACAGGTGCTGCATGTTCCCACCTGTTGTGGTAGTGGTAACATGTCATTCCACTGCAATTCAGTGACCACATGCTGTGAACCCATCAACTAGTGTGTTGTAGCTACAGTAATGCTCACGCACAATGTTTGGCTGGATGCAGTCCAGCCATATAAAGACAGTTCTTGAGACTGTCATATTGCCAGTGTTGTTATGGAGGATAGGTGGTCTTCCTGTGTATGGGAGGGTTGTGTGTGCCAGGCTATGAACCAGATGGCAGTCCGACACACTGTTAGCTGCACATGATTAGGCCCTGATGCTTTGTGCTGTGCCAACAACCTGGAGGTGTGTGTATCTGTGGTGCCTTGGGATACCACCCCCCTGTCCATGTGTGTTACATGTGTAGGGGACGACAAGCATGGTATGGGGCATAACCTGTCAGTGATGGGTAACACCTGTGAGCCATGAATCAGGACTCTGGTACTGCACAGACATTGCAGTTCACCGTGCTGAGGACAGTGTCCGGTGCATGCATCTTGCGGTGTACACTGCTGTTGTTGTGTAGCAGCACTGTTAGTGTCCTAACCTGTGTGATAGCCATGGAGGTGGCTATGTAAATCGTGTCTTGCAGCATAAGGCAGTATGTGTGTATCAAGGAGCTTTGCCAATATACATTGGGCCATGGGTGTCACGTGCAAGATGACCCTTGCACATCATTGTGGCTTCCCTAGCATGTAAGCACACGTTGACAGCCAGCGGATACCCTATGAATGACATTGGAGACTGAGCATAATGTAGACATACAACACCCTTCCAACATATAGTGGTAGCATACCTTGTGAGGGTATGTTGGCAACCAAGATCAGGCTCATACTGGCCTGTGCCACATGCTGAGAGATCCATTCTATGTTCCCTATCATGTAGTCCAGGGAGGTATGTCTCAGGTCAGCCATACTGGCATGGTCAAGTGAGTGAGTCATATGTGTCCATGCCTCTGACTGACCTGTATGCATGTGTTCTGTGGTGGACCATAGTGCCCCTGAGGCATATCACTGTGACCTTCACCAGATACAGCCTGTTGAGCGGGACCCCAGTGCAGCACCCAAGACAGGTACCAGACACGTCTGTAGCAGGTGTGTTGTGTAGCCCTACAGGCTGTGAGTGTGTGGCACACGGGATGTGTGTGCCATGTGTGGCATGTGTTCTGTTCCAACAGAACATATGCCTGTGTGCCAGCTCCGGAGGTGTGTGATGCTCAGGCAGGATGCTATCCTGAGTCCCCACGTATGCCCCAGTGTGTTCAGCATGCTGTCAGTGCATGTCAATGTCTGACTTCTATTGTAGTCACTGTAATATTTTTTATTTATTTATTTATTTATCTTACATTTGTTGACCAGGATAGTCCGACTGGATGCATGTCCATTTTCAGCAGAGGCCCGGGGAGAAAAGCTCCAAGGGTAAGCAGATACAGCATTACATAATACCAGCATTACATATTACAAACAGATTATTTACAGAGATTACATAAGTAAGCAAGTTAAACATGTTCCACAGGTTAAAGTTAGTCCTGATCACAAGTCAGGATTAAATTAAATTACACAGTAAACTGGTTAACAGATTTTACACATTCGAGTTAGCCAGGCTTGATACACTGACAGAGCCAGTTAAGTGACAAATGTTGTTTGAGTCTAGTGTTAAATTGACCTAAGGTGGAAAGTAAGGTAATATCAGCTGGAAGTGAGTTCCAGGATCTAATTACAGAGTTTGCAAAGAGAGAATCACAGGCTGTGTTATTAAATTTGCTAGTCTGAATTAGTAGTTTGTTAGAGGATCGAAGCAGTCTAGGATTGTTATAGGGGGTGATAATATTTGAAGTGTGGGAGTATTGACCGGATTATAGAGGATTTTATAGGCCATAATCAGTTGGTTATACTGTATTAGGCTGGGTAGTTCAAGCCAACCATTCTGATTTAGATTGATGCAATGATGTGTCCTAAAAGGCAGCCCAGTGGCAAACCTGGCAATGTGGTTGTAGCAAATTGAGTGTTTGTTAAGGACAGTCTTGTTCATATTCGAGAGTAGATGGGATGCATACAGAAGGGTTGAAAGAAGGTGTGAGCGAGCTATGGCAATTTTAGCTGGAGGGGTTAGGAAGGCTTTTATTCTGTAAAGTGACCCTAGTTTTTTATTGATGGTTTTGATAATTTGATTAACATGTAGGTCACATTTGAGATTATTGTCTATGATGACACCTAATAGTTTAGTAGATGGGTCAGGGGAGATTATTGTGCCATCATTTGATGTTATGGTAAAGGTGAAAGCGGTAGACCTACCGCAGTAGGGGGTTGGGAGGGTGGCCTAATGGTTAAGGTGTTTGCCTTGCAAACACAAAGTACAGGGTTTGAGTCTCACAGGGGATAATTGGCTAGGCTTAAAATGGCTTGCAAGGGCAATTAGCCTAGTACTAATCTATGAACCTATGAACCTACATGTTGGTGAAATAACAGCAGTTTAATTTTTTTGGGATTTAGGATCAGACAATGTTCAGAAAGCCAGTTTTCTATTGTATTAAAGGTGGTCTGGGTAGCTGACCATAACTCTACTGGAGATGTGGCTGAGCAAATCAGAGTAGAGTCATCAGCATATTGGATACAGCTGACTTTTGGGATGACAGTACAAAGGTCGTTAATGAAGATGGAGAACAGCAAGGGCCCTAGTATAGAGCCTTGTGGTACTCTGAGGGTGTTAGGTAGAAGGTTAGAGAGTTTGTTCTGCCAGAGGCCAGCCTGCTGTCGACCATGCAGGTAGGATTGAAACCATTGGAAGGCTCCAGTATCTAGACAGAATGTTTGCAGGGTGTGGATTACAAGTTGGTGATCAACCATATCGTATGCCTTGGAAAGATCCAAAAAGAGGGCTGAGGATATATAATTAGTGTTGCAAGTATGGTTTATGGTGTTAGTAAAGGCTAGGAGGCCTGAAGTAGTGCTGTGATGAGGACGGAAGCCATGCTGAGTGTCTGCCATAAGGCGATTTTGGATTAGGTGGTGCATGAATTGTCTATGAATAAAGTTTCCATAATCTTTGCAAGTGGAGAGAGTATAGCTATTGGCCTATAATTGGAGAATTCAGTAGAGCTGCCTCCTTTGTGAAGTGGGATTACATAGGATATTTTCCAGATTGTAGGAAATTTAGATTCTACCATGGTTCATTTGATTAGTTTTGAGACGGGGTAAGCAATAGCATCAGCTGACTTTTGTAGGTACTCGGCAGGGAGTTGATCAGCAGAAAGTGTAGTGGGTTTTACTTTTTCAATCAAGGTACAGATAAGTGAAGTGGTGACTGGTTGGAAGCTGAACGCAAGTAGGTTTCAAGGGGTGCTACTTTCAGGACCAGGGGAGCTAGGAGGTAGATGGTTAGCTAGGGCTTGAAATGTCTCAGTAAAAAATTGGTCAAAACTATCAGAAACATCTTCAGGTGTTTTATCAATAGTAGCAGCAGGGATTGGGGTTGAAGTTTGTACAGGATGTAGTATATATGACATGCCACCTGACAGGGTATGGCATTACTGGGTTCAGAGAGCTCAGTCCCCAGATTGGCTGTGTGGTGGCATCCCACACATGTGTTGTACGTTCCTGGCCAAGTGTGATGGCTGACTGCATATATGTGGCAGCTGTGACATTGCCACATGACTCACATAAACCACAGTAGTACACCAGTTGCCTTTCACATGTCGGCTGCTGACATTGCCAGTATCACACACGCACAATTACATACTATGATGACAGATAGATACCACGGACACACCTTACACATGCATAAACTAACAGTGTACAGAACAGTCAAGTGTACATATGGCATATTACCTGCATGCTCCATGTCGTGCTGCTGTGTGGATCCAGCCTCCATCATGATGCAGGTGTACTGCTGTTGCTGTTCCGGGTCTGGAGCCACAACACTTAGGAGTAGCCCCTCCAGTCTGGTGAGGGGGGGATGTGTGGCCACCCCACCTCCTGTGGCAACCTGTTGCCTGTGGATATCTGATGCACGCTGACGGAAACTTCGGATTAAATCACTGCAGTGATGTCGTACCTGCTCATATGTCCTATTATGCGTGCCAATATCATTTACCCTACGGATAAGGTCTTGCCACAGTGCAGCCCTCTCCTGCTGATTCTGACTGGTGCGAGAAAACAGGATGTCATACTCCCGCTCCAGGCTCTGGTGGATCTCCTCATCTTCTGCTGCAGAGTAGGTGGGATTACGCTGATGCGCCATCTCCCTGGAAGAGAACACAAACAGGATATCAGCAGACTATGTCAGCTATATATGGCACACATACTATACATGATACTCATGTGTAGTGATATACTAGTACTCCCATATGTTGCATATGTGTGTGTGTCGTGGGGGATACACAGGTACATGGCCAGATATCAGTGCTCAGCCAACATCTGTGCAACAATACCTGCCACATTCCACACAACATAGTAGCATGCCCCATCGGTCAGCACACACTGACAGGTCCAATGCACAATCTCACTCTGGGGGTTCATCCCAAGGTACTGTATGTGGGATGCCATCCACAAGTGTGATGTGGACACAAGTTACTCGGCCTGGATATACATATCCCACCACCACCACCAGCACAGTAGACTACTTTGATATGTATGTGATTAGACAGTTATTCACTTGTTAGGACTGAGATGGTATCCATGCAGCACACTGGGCCACTGGAAGCCACAACCCACACTGCTGACCCCTTTGCAAATGCTTACCATGGACATGCCACAGATTGCATGGAACTTGCACACACATTTCTAACCCAGACCCTATGCACAAAGGTTAGGCATCCTGTCCGGTGGACCCCAGACAGAGGCAGATTGTATAACAATAGCAGGAGGCTACTGCAGGACAGAGCAGATTCACATTAAGGGAAGGCATCTGTGGTTAGCACTGGTACTACGCTACGGTCCCTCATAACAACAGCCATGGCCTACTCTGGGAGGGAAATGGCCACAAACACTATGGATGACCACAAGGCCTTCTTCAGTTATGTTACACATATGGACCAAATGCCTCAGATATGCTCTGTGTTAATACACACCTACTTAACATTCACCAAACACACAGATATTGGCAACAGTCATGCAGACATTTTCGGTGCACGTATCCCCCCTCCTTCTCCCCCACCAGTTGAAATAGTTATCACAGCTGTATGTAACCTCCCTATCATCTCACATGTCCAGGTGAGGGCCGCCGTCAGCAGAGCAGAACACACAGCATCACTGTGACCTCATGGTATCCTTGGATGTGTGCTACCTGCACTCCAAGAGGACATACAACCACATATAACACTGATAATTTATCTTGGCCATACTACAGGATATGTACCTGGACAGTGGCATACAGCGACAGTGGTCCCACACCACTAAGGAGGCACCTCGACTGTCCCTGGGAACTACCACATCATATGCATAACTGGCCTGGTCTGCTAAGCTATGGAATTATGCAGTATGGGATGCATATGCAGTGATATCGGGTACCTGCAGACACTTGTTCCCAGCCAGTGTGCCTTTGTGATGGGCTGATCCTGCCTTTTGAACCTGGCTGACCTTTCAAACAAGTCACTACAGCCATTGCTGAGGGCAACGCACAGACAACTGCTGTCGGGATCACGGCCCAACACTGATTGACATGTAATGTATAGTCATTCCCTTTTGGTGGAACTACGTACACACAACATATCACATGGACATACCTATAGATACAGACCTATGACACATTTGGAGGGTTCACAGTATGCACACTATTAACCTGCTACTTTGCATTACCTGTGTTTGCCGCAGCTGGTTGTGTTACCACTGCTTCTGATTCCTGCTGCTACTGTCTCTGCTGACAGCTTAGAGTCACAGAGTCACAGTGTGTAGCGTGTTTTTTTTTTTTTCCTCTCAGTTTTCTCTCTCCCTCTGTCTGCTTCCAGACAGTGCAATGAATGTATTGCATGTGTGGAGTGTTAGTACAGGATGCTTTTATAGGTATCTGCATAGGTCCATGTGATGGCCTCTGCCCCAATTGTAAGCCAGCATTTGCTAATTGCATACAGCCAGTTGTGTACTGATTGCAGTTCTCACTGTGATTTCAGGTCAGTGCTATAAAAGGGTATGTGAGATAGGCGTTGCCCATTCAGATTGTAAGGGCGGGGACCATGCTGGTATGCCGTGGACACTGTTCTGTGAGTGTAAAGGTTAGTATCTCTCTCATGATTCAGGCTGTGTTGTTGATTCACATTTCTCCATTCCTCTCTCCTGTTCCCTGTAGTAAGTGTGTATGCACAATGACACCTACAACTATATATAAATATATATATATATATATATATATATATATATATATATATATATATGTACATATACATACATTTATATATGTACATTAACTGACATTATTACCTACAACCTACCAACTAGCATGGCTGTTTCTGTTCACACACTACTATTATGGGAATCCAGTAGTTTTGACAGTAATTCTACATGACATGCTTTGGGTACTACACATCCTATATTCCCTCTACATTCATCCCTACTATTACATGTTATATTTATTTTAACACAATGTTGTTGTATCAAAGTCATGGCTTAGTGGTAGGTTATACAGACTACTGTTTCCAAGGTCCTGGGTTCGGGACTAACAGTGGGATTTTATTTTGCTTTTGAACTGAGTACAGGACCTGTCAATCAAATTGACTAAGGCACTTTTAAGCAGTTGTAACTGGGTTAGCGCTGGTTTGCGCGGAGCTCACGCATGCGCACTGGCGGTTAGCTCCATGCACACACGCGTACACCTGCTTACAACCGCTTAACAGTGCTTACTTTGGCACACACCCGCGCTATTTTCTTTGAAAGAAATGAAAATGGGGAGACAGGAAAGTGGTGAAAAAGGGGTCACAAAGAGGGTAAGACAGTAGGGAAACAAGCTTGGGATTTTCAGGAGGGATGTAGGTAAGGCCCATAGATGCCCATTTCTTCATCAGCAACAGCTGTGCATATGTATGTAATTTGGTGTGACATTTGAAACCTTCCACCCCTGAGAGAGGTGTCAAGACAACAATAATACTTGTTGTACAGCCAATTGTAATTGATAGTTTCCATGTCCAGCAGACATGTGTGCGGAATGGGCAGCTATGTATGGTGCTGTGTAGGCCGGGCAACAGGCATGCCCGTAAGTTGTGCCACCCATGCCTCAAGCTGGCATAGGGGCTCGAGAACAGAGTCCCAAATCTCCCTACGCACCACAGTCCGGACGCTATGGAGGGTGAGTGGTGGTTCTCCTCCGGCCACACTTGCAGAGGGGGGGCGAGCCTCATCCCCTGCAGCGCTTCCACCCACAGGTGGCACAGGGCCACCGGAGGAGGGTCCAGACTGGGCACTAGTGCCAGGTGCACTCGCCAGCTGAGGTGGGAGAGGTTGTTCCGCTGGAACCCGCCTTCCCTGTCGTCCTATGTTTTGCATTATGTCATGACAGTTTGGGTTAGTGACATATAATACCATTCACAATTAGTTGTAACAGCATGCATTAGTATTCCCATTAACCAAACACCCAGATATTCACACCATTGAACAGCAAGCATAACACATGCATAATTTGAACAGCAATACACAGTCCAACAACATGCAGGGTTGATTGATGGCATCAGGCCATCAGGTTTGGATGTATGAATAAGGCAGATGCATCAACGGACATGCAAATATATATGACCCAACAGGACAAATGTCCAGGGGTGTTAATTGTGATTGCACATACCATTTTCACGTGGAATGGGTTATATGTGGTTATAGGGTGGGGTGAAGAAAATAATATTAACACCTTCAAATACCAATACATATGCTGTACATTTCTAATAGCTGCACATATATACACACTACTGTTCTAACTACAGTTTCCTATATGATAACTATTTCAACTTGGTGATAGGACTGTTAATGCAACATCAATATACATTTTATTGTTCTTCATACACATTCATATCTAGCTTTGTTCAGCTACATCATCCTGCTACATTTGCTTTATATAGCTGTAGACAAGTGTGGATGTTTGGTATATCAGACAATCATACTGTCTGCATATTGCAGACTGAGAACAACATATCCAGATTTTGGGATACACATTCCAGATGCAGCAACACTTTGAACAGAGTTTGCTGTTTGGTTTTGATTCTCACATGCATTTCATTCTGTCTTGACTGCAGTATACTTTATTCAGGGGTTATTACTACTGTATTGCTGGATTGGGTTATATGTGGTTATAGGGTGGGGTGAAGCAAATAATATTAACACCTTCGAATACCAATACATATGCTGTACATTTCTAATAACTGCACATATATACACACTACTGTTCTAACTACAGTTTCCAATATGATAACTACTTCAACTTGGTGATAGGACTGTTACTGCAACATCAATATTCATTTTATTGTTCTTCATACACATTCATATCTAGCTTTGTTCATCTACATCATCCTGCTACATTTGCTTTATATAGCTATAGACAAGTGTGGATGTTTGGTATATCGGACAATCATACTATCTGCATATTGCAGACTGAGAGCAACATATCTAGATTTTGGGATACACATTCCAGATGCAGCAACACTTTGAACAGATTTCGCTGTTTGGTTTGGATTCTCACATGCATTTCATTCTGTACTGACTGCAGTATACTTTATTCAGGGGTTATTACTACTGTATTGCTGGATTCATGACACTTTCTCACACTCTCTCACTTGTTTTCATTTTACTATTCAGGATGGTACTTACTTCTAGGCTTTATTGACATGTTTTACCTGTAGTTATTACAGTCCTTTCCAGCAGTCTCACTTCTGTCATGTTTCAGTATTTCAACAGGGATATATTTCACACATGTGATTTCATCATCTTCTGCAGCTATACTTTTCAGCCTGCTGCAGGTTGTGTACTATTTTCTTACAGGTGGGGCATTTTTATTTAAGAATTTATGTCAGACATTTTCATTTTTCTGTTTGGCTTACAGGCTGCAACACACTTTTGTAATCAAGCAATACTTGCAAACACTTTCACACTGTTACTTGCACATTTTATTCCTTAGTGACTACACTGCACTCTTTTGCTGACTGTCATACTTTTATATTTCTTTACAGTTACTGGGAGTGGATTACTGACCTGCCTGGTGGCGCAACCGCACCAGCCTATCGCCATAGGCTCTGCGGTTCGCAGAACGGACACCTGCAGCTGTAATATAAATGAAGTAATATTGGAATACGCATCTCCATAATATCAGCTAGTTTAATTTCTTACATACATAATTAAATGTAACTTACTCAGTAGTGGGGCGTTGGGCATTTGCCGGGCCTCCTGGATCCAAAGGTTCAATTGGTCCTGCTTGCATCTCTTCAGGTCCGCATGGTGGTGACGGTCCTGCTCACCAGTCCTTGGAATCCCTGTGGCACTGGTGAGATCAAGAGCCAACCGGTCCCACGCCTCAGCCCTGTATGCTCCCCACAGGACCTGGCCCTGCATGAGTTGGGCCTCATGATTGTGGACTAGGAGCCAGACCATGTACCTGGACTCCTCAATGCCCCACCTCTGTGCTCGAAAGCAACTACCCTCTCCTACTCCTGTCATTCTGCCTGTAGTTCAGTTCTACAATCATTTATGCTGTGTATTCCCGCCTATGGGGCTTATATAGTCCGTTTTTCCTGCACATATCTGTGATTGGCCATTTTGGAATTGTATCAACTTCAGTAAACCTGCATTGTCATGCTCCAGTTTGTATTCATTCCTATATATTAGCTATTATTGCATTTATAGGTATTGCTGTCATGGCTTAGTGGTTCAGCACCTTGACTATGGTGTATAGTATCCTGGGCTCGAACCTGGCCACTACTTATTATTTTTTATGACAGTCTAGACAAGCTGAGGGGTGTGTCTGTGTAAAGGCAGTTTTGATATGGCTTGCCCAACGTTGCCCATCGGTTAGCTTGTTTGCGCGGTGCGCAGCTCCGCGCAAATGGGGTAGGCTGGTTTAAGCCTCATTTGGCTATCAGCACGCATATTACGCTCAGCTCAGTTAGGGGCACATAGATTTAGTGTGTTAAAATACTACTCAGCTATGGGCACTCATTTTGCACCAGTTAAACCACTGCTCACCTACGGGCAGATGCACTCACCCTGTTAAACTGTAGCTCAGCTATGGGCACATCTGGCATTTTTTATTGTTTTGTTACCTCACATTTCTTCAGTATAAATGGGCTATTTCATTACATTTTACATAAAATGTGATTTTATGTGTACATATTTATCAGGGAATTGTTTCGTGCTTATTTTGCTACAAATAAAAATTGGTGTTGTGGGGGCTCAAACCATGAATGCCTGCTCTTCAACCAACATCTCTACCGCTACACTATTGCTTCTTGGCTTACTTTGCATATTTAGTTCTTATATGCTTTCCCACTGACTGCTAACTGTAGCTGCGCTACGGGCACACCCGCGCAAACGAGCGCACTCACGGTTAAACATCTTTACAATTTAAAAAAAAATTATGTGATGTTCATTTGTACATTTTATGTTCGTAGTCTGTGGGGACATGTGTTGTGTTGTGTTTATTCACATTTGCATGGACTCTGGCATGGGTGTTTACTTTGGGCACTTTTACTCTTCTGGGGGCGTGTCCGCTTACAGGGCACGCCCCCTACTGTCTTACACGGACCGTATTAGCCTTAGGTGTGATTCAGCATGCTCTCATGAATATGCAGAGCATGCTGACATCACTCCGTTTAACTGCAGCCTCGGTGTATGAGTTATAACTCTTACACGGAGGCTTTGTGAATCCTGCCCTTAGTCTCCCTCTCTCTCTCTCTCTCTCTCTGTTGGCAGGAGCACTCCAAATGGCTTCACTGCCAAAGTTGTCTTTTAGTCAGCTCATCTCAAGTTGCCTGACAGTTTGGGTGTATGGGCAGTGCCCTGAAGATTTGGAAGCTTGCCTGCTGTTACATTCTTTGCAAGTTTTAACCCATATAGCTAAGGCTACTGCAATTGTGATCATTCAAACATATAGTATTAATGTATGTTTAACTGACACAGCTGTGTTAAAAAGACCATCTGTGTAGTTTAGAATGGCGATAACTTCATTGTTCTTAGTCTGGCTATAAGTGTGTAATGTATTTATGTATCTTATCAGAATCATCTGAATCTTTTATTTCAAACTGCGTTAGGAGAATTAACAAGGAATTTTATGCAGTTTATAACACCAGCAGTCCAGTGGGTTTTTGTTTTCATTGGCTGCCACTGTAATTGTTTTCGTCTGACCACCTGGAAACTATCGGGTGTCTTCTCAAAATACCAGGTTTCTATCTTAGGGCTATTTGATCTCTGATCAAGGGCCATTTGAAAGTAATTTCCAAAATATATGTACTAACTTATTTCAGAAGAAGGTCTTGTATTTCATCATAAAAGTTGTAAAATGTGATCAATGTAATGCCATGCTTTCAATTAACTTTGGTGGCTAATAGAAATTTGACTCTGACCTGAACACCCTTCTACCTGAATAATTTTCTGATGAGCACTTATGAAGTGAGAATAAAAATGCTGTTTTCTAGGAAAAAGTGACATTCTCTGTCTTTTTATGCATATTGTGCATTTTTACAACTCCCCACACTTTCCATTGCCTGTTCCAGATCTGCTCTTAATGGGCTCTAAGAGCCATGGCAAACCCTTGGCTTGACTTTGGCTTTGCTCTTGTTTAAAAATCCCAGGCTTGACAACATCTATAGAGTAATAAAGTAGAGACACAACATATGCATGTTATGTTAACTGCACTTGAAACAAAAGTCATGTACACATACAAGAAAAAAAAACAAACACTTCAGCTAGGTGGCAAGCCCAAGTCCTACACGCGATAATGATAGGGGCTACACTCCCTCACCACTGCTACTGATATGCATATAGATAGACAGATAGATAGATAGATAGATAGATAGATAGATAGATAGATAGATAGATAGATAGATAGAAATTTGCTTTTTCCATTGAGTAAATCTCTAGTACACCAGCAGTTCGACCTTCCTCAGAAGAAGCTTTTGATCACCTGACCTGCAGCTGGTTCATCTAGTGAATGTTACCAGTCTCCAGTATAGTGCCCCACCCCCTCAGCTCTTCATGTGAAGAGCAACAGCAACAAATTAAAAAAAGGATTTCAGCTTCTAATGTAGAAAGATGTTTGATATTTTGTATCAGTCAACTTGCTACAACAGTCAAATTCAAGACCCCATGAGTTTTTCAACTGAAGAGCTAAAAAAAGGAATGCTGAAGTATCTTTTGGTACTGACATTTTGATACAGAAAAAGTAATGCATTATCTTTCAATTATACCCGCTAACAATTTGCACCCAAGAAAGCCACCTTTTGTCTCACTGTTGCTATGACTTTGGTGATTTTACAAATGAGTGTCAGTCACTAGTGTTTCACAAACAAGCTTGGCTCCCAGACATTTTTCATCTGTATTATGTAGCTCCTTATCAAGCAGGGCAATTTAACACAAAATGAAAATATGCAGTGAATATTTGCCTGGGCAGGCTACGTTGAGATAGCCAAAAAGAAAAAGAAAAGCACTCCAGTGCCGAGTGGAGCATTTTCAAATTCCAGAGATATTCACTGATAACATTCAGTTGGTTAGAGTTTCCTAACCAACTCTTACATGCTCAACTTCTCATCATCCACTCTATCCTAAACAAGCCATCCTCCTGTCCTAGCATATCCTCTCTTGTCTTTCACTATAACCCACTTCGCTCCTTCTGAAGCTCAAACCAATGTCTCCTACAGATTCATAAACCCCAAAAATCATTAAGACAAAACTTCTACAGCTACCATCCTGTTCTAGCATGAAGTAAGCTTCCCATGTCCATCAGAAATATCATCCATGCACATGAATTCAAAACAACTCTCAGAAATCACTTTGGAAATGTAACTGCGATCACCTCAACTCAGTCTTCCCTTCCCTGTTTCCTCCTTTACTATCCCACCCTCATTTTTCCTTACCACTTCTTCCCTTCATATATATATATATATATATATATATATATATATATATCTGTGTCTTTCGGCTTTTCCCAGTTAGGGGTCGCCACAGTGGAACTCTGGTCCGCTAATGATTGGCAGTAAATTTTTATGTGCCGAGTTGCCAGCCCTGACGCACAACCTTCAACGAAGGTACGCCCATTAACACATGTCTCCACACAGAAGACGCTTTAGCTGAGAATCGAACAGGACAACGTCTTACTGTGAGGTGACAACGTTATCGCAGCACCACCACCGCAGCATATATATATATATATATATATATATATATATATATATATACATATATATATATATATATATATATATATATATATATATATATATATATGTATATAAAATGTCTATTCTTATTTCCTGTACATTACAACTACTATCAACAACTTCTCCCTATATCACCCCAAATTCTTGCTCCCTGTATTATGATACTAATTTTCTCTCTCTCAAATATCTCTCTCTCTCTTATCCCCCCTTCACACTGTTGCCTGTCTAACTTAATTCTATGAACCTCAGATAACTAACACTAGACCTTCAACAGTTGTACTGCTATTTGCCACTTTGCCGTTGCTAACCTCTTCAATAATCACTTCTAGCTTGCAAAGTTCTGTAACATGCTCTAGTACTGTTCACCTGTTTAAATTTTGTATATAGTTTTTTGCTGTAATTATTTTTATTTTTCTTTTTTACTTTCAAAAGCTGTATTATGAATTTTTTCTTGCAAATTTAAACTGTGAATTTCTATATTACTTGTATATTTTGTACTGTGGAGCTTTTCTCCCTGGGCCTCCTCCGGAAAAGGGCACAACCTCAGATGGACTAATCTGGTCAACAAATGTCAAATAAATATTCATTAATTCCTTCAATGACTGTTTAGTTAATCTCTGTAGATTCTAAAGAAATGTACTATTAGTATACAGTTTTAATTTGCCTAGTGTAAGCTGAGAAGGGAAGTTGGGGAACAGACTATTTCATCCTGTTTAGCAATTCACCATTCCCTTGTGAGGTAAGAGCTTACGACAAAGCGGCACCTGATTCAGGTCTAATGGAAGGAGAAATGTCATGCAAGTCTGATCCTGCCAGAGTGGGGCATGACAGGGAGTGATCAATCAGGCAGTACAAAGTATGAGGTACAGAACAAGTAAGCCTCTTTAATTCCCCAAAAGTTTCATTAAAACACATAGTTGCACTGTTTCATCCTAACCAAAGTGTTAATGACAGCTCTGATATCTGAGCCCTTGTGATGTAAGACTTACATTAAATTAAAGGAGAGTGGGGCTGGCTTCTGAGTGAATGGTTGAGTGCTATAATCTAGAAGCACAGTTATGTCAATACTTTGTGATTAATGAAAAAGGGTGTTCATAGATAATACCCCTATCAAGCAAATGTGGGCTGCTAGAGTTAACTAAAGTATTGGCTTCATACATTTATTGTAATGGCTCTGCCTGGTGTGGCCCTACATATGGGAAATCTAATTGTTAATAAAAAAGAGAGAGAAAAATATGCATTGCATAGTGAGAGTGTTTTCTAAGTCTGAAAGGGTGGAGATCAGAGGCTAAATCTCTGACACCATATGATCGACATTCGGATTGCCGACTATGGGAAACCCGCATTGCACTACAGTGTGGAATGGAAAGATTTCCATTCCTGCACTGCAGTGTGACCTCTAGTTGGTATATTAAAGTTATGGGGGGCAGAGCCCCCATGGGGGAGGTGTTCAGGGGGGCAGAGCCCCCCTGGTAGCAGTTGAAAGGGAAGTTTATGTTAGTTTTTCATGATTTTATTGTTTTTGGTTGTCAGTGATGTGGTGTCACCCATGTCGTTGTCGGTGTTTTGCGGTATCAAAGTTTTCAGGTAGATACACACATATATATATATATATATATATATATATATATATATATATATATATATATATGGATATAGATATTTATATTTATCTATCTATATATCTATATATCTATATATATATATATATATATATATATATATATATATATGGGTCTAACTTCCTTTATAGAAATTACACTTACTCAAAATTCAGAATCCCAAGACAGCTTCTTTAAAAGGCACTTTATTCAAAACTTTAAATAATTGAAATTTTACATAGAGTAAAGAACCACTTGGCCACCATGGAGAGCTTTGCCTTTTTCCCCAGAGTAGTATGTAAATAAGTTCCATTTTATTATGTTGTCCTATGTAAAATTTCAGTGGTCCAAAGGTTCAAATAAAGTGTCTTTCGAAGACCCATATATATATATATATATAAACCTTTAGCAACTAGTGAGGGATATATGAAGCTGCAGTTCTCTAGAAGTCTTATAGGGGTATACATATCTACCTGGACTACAGTTCATTCTTATAAAGGTGAAGGTCAGAAACAGATAGAGGAGACAGAGATGGACTGAAAGGGATCTCAGTTCCTGTGGCAAAGAGAGAGAGAGAGAGACAGGAAGGTCTATGGAGAGATATACAGTCAGGAAGTGTTGAGTGTGAGAGACTAAGACCCAGGGATATTGGGCTCTAAGTGGGAGAAGAAATAAACTGTTACTTGTCTCAGCTGAATTCTGAATCATTTACATTGAGAAAATTATGAATACCCTGTATAATGGTATATATAAAATGTGAATAGCCTAAAATGGACAAAGTCAGTGTAAATAAACAACCCTATTTCCACACCAAGGGACTCTATTGTGGTTGGTAATATATTTATGTAGTGCAAGGAGTGCAGTGATTATGCTCCAACATATCTATGACTTAGTGGTAACTTGCTGTGACTATATTGTGCAGGGTTCTAGGTTTGAGACTTGCAAGGGCTGATTATTTGGGGTGGGAGGTTGGCGTAATAGTTAAGGTGCTTACCTTTGAAACACAAGGTGCAGGGTTTGATTCTGTCATGGGGAAACTGGCTAGGCTTAAAATGGCCCGCCAAGGGAAGTTAGCCTAGTACTAACCTATGAACATCTGGAAAAAACAAATCATAAATATTTATGTAGTGCGTGAAATGTGATTATGCTCTGATTTCCAGAAAAAGACAAATCAGTAATATATATGAATTGCATGGAGTTTGGTGATTACACTCTGATATCCAGAAAAAGACAAATCAGTAATATATATGTAGTGCATGGAATGTGGTATTATTCTTTGATATCCAGAAAAAGACAAATATATATATATAGTGCATGGAGTGTGGTGATTACTCTCTGATATCCAGAAAAAGACAAATCAGTAACATATGTGTAGTGCATGGAGTGCGGTGATTACAAACTGATATCCGGAAAAAGACAAATCAGTATTATATATGTAATGCATGGAGTACGCTGATTATGCTCTGATATCTGGAGAAAGATAAATCAAATAAGTGCTTCTATAGTATGAGACATGAATATTAAATACCCCTTCTTCTGTTTTTATGGTCGGGTATCATGCTAAGTAGTTAAACCTGCCAGTACTGATCAGCAAATGAAATTGGTAAAATAAAAATTGGATTTGTTTCTGCCTGCTGTTTGTGCTTGTAATGTCCCTGACTTTTGCTAACATAATAGAATCTCTTGCATTGACTTTCTGACCATGCTAAGTGCTTTATGGCTTTGAAAGCCAGCAAAGCACTTAACATTTTATTTGTTTATTTATTTATTTATTTTTTGTAACTTATAGTACATGGAGTAGTTGAAGTTCCATGAATTATGATTTGGTCTCATATCATAACCCTTTATTTTGTGTTCTTTGCATGGATGCCAAGATATACTTGTCCAGCTTCTGGAGGTGAATTTTTTGGCATCCATGTCGTGAACATGTAATAAGTCACTTAGGACTGGTGAATCACTCATAATCCTCTATGTGTATTAGGGTTAGAATAATACAGAGGTAACAAAA
This sequence comes from Protopterus annectens, assembly GCF_019279795.1. Lineage (NCBI taxonomy): Eukaryota > Metazoa > Chordata > Ceratodontiformes > Protopteridae > Protopterus > Protopterus annectens. The sequence continues at coordinate 1,724,068,564 of NC_056741.1, read as the reverse complement.
TGAATGTTGCAAGGAAGATAAACGAATGAAGAGAAATGAATAAATGAAGATGTCAGAACAGGTCAAGGAGAACAGCTTGCGGTGAGTCAGTCACTTGTGCAGGAAACCAAAGAAGATTTGGTTTGGGAGAGAGAGAGAGACAGGAAGAACACAATAAGAGATATGGTAATGTATCCAAGATATGTTTGGATTGCATGGGAGAAGACCTGCATCAGTCGGGCATTACTATCACTGAATGTAGGAGAGACTCTCAGAATCAAGAGAGGGGGGGAGATGATTTAGCCCATGATCCTGTGTTAAAAATGGGAAAAAGGAGGTTGATGATGATGATGATGGTGATGCTGATAAAGTGACATAGCCAGAGAAAAAATACTGAGCCACTTTTAAAATGTCACATTTTAACACAGATTTACATCTGCACTACTGCTCCGTTCATAGTTTTTTATATAGTCGTTTCAGCAGCTGATTGCACAGTAGCCGTTTGTGAAGGTAACATCGACTCATTGCCTCTGCCTTTGGGAGCAGTTGGCTTTATACAGATTTTGATGTGAATACCCTGGGAGAAAACTTCTTGCAAGAGGCTAGTTAAACTGAAGTATGCAGTGTAAAAGATTTTCTTTTCAAATGATCTCATTCATCCTTTTTGTTAAAATCATAATTTGTTTATCTGTCAGCACTTTCTCCGTATAATGAGATGAAACAACTGATTTTGGTGCAGAAATATTGACTGAGCATCATGTCCTCGAGCCATGGTTATTAACTAGAATAGTAACAGGCCAAAAATTCACAATAGGATTATGCAAAGGTTATATTCTGGTGGGATCACCAACAAGAAAAATCTTAAATTATATTTTATTTAAAAATGCAAACCTCCAGGTGGTGAGTAGTCTAGAATGCTATAAAATCGTTTATATGCACACATTTTATCACTTAGTTGTTTAGACCAGTATATTCTATAATCTGAGTAATTTCATGTGTTTACAAAGAACAGCTTTCTCTGCTGTCTCAGCAATGTCAACAAAGTGCTATGCCAGGCTACTACCGCTGGCAAGCTTACATAAATTGTCTTTTTCTTAAATTATCCAGATTTGGTGTGTGGTTATCATTTCAATGTAGCAAAACAAAATTGTGTAATCATATATGATCATACTGTTACAGGTACATGTTTGTACACAATAATTTTATTTTACAAAATGACTCCTTTCAAGAAAATATTTAGCAAATATTGAACTTATATCATGATCTTAATTATGTTATAGTATGTGTTGACAGAGTAATTGACCAGCCTGTCCTTAAGTTAAACAAAATAAAAACACAAAAAAAGGACAAATCATGTTGCTGATGCATAACTTGTTTTATCTTGATCATACTATATGTTATTACACTGAAGTCACCCTACATATATATTTATTATTCCCAAGATAATGTGCTGAATATACAATAACGCTGTATTTGAAAATGAATGTCTTCCAACAGGTTAGTAATGTAAAGGTAAAGCCCAGTAAAAAACATGCCTGTGGTGTCATTGCTGCAAACTAAATCACACTGAAGCAGGGTCAGAAAACATAACAAACAGCCATTATCTTCCAAAGCCTATAAATGTGTTTTTTAGCAAGCATAATAAAAGATAATACAATGAAAATAAAAATAACTGCAGCTGCAATTATGAAAACCTATACTCTCTCCTGCATTCAGTGTTTATTGAGCCTGCTGATATTATTTATGTATTCCTTCTCATTCATTTGATCACAATACAATAACAGAGATGTACACAGGTGGGTGCTTGTAATTATTGGATGTGTGTATGTGTATGTATACCCACACATGCATTTGAGTTTCTGTATATGTGTAAAAGCATTTTTTCTGCCTCTGCCTATGTCTACACATATGCAAATGACTGTCTGCATGTGTATAGATATTTTTAAATGCTTACATAACTTATATTTTGGATACAAAATACTTCCTTCAACATAGGTTCTTAGAGTCATAGCTATATACTAAGGTAATGACCGCCAAAGCCTTTATAAGCCTAGCCATGCAACCCAACTGACTTGTGCCCCCATGTACCTTAGGTGTCTTTTAGGAGGGGTATGTTACTTTGGAGATGGCTAAGGGCTCTGTGGGGGTATGTTAGGTACTATTTTTCTTACTTACTGCCTTTGTCCATTAATGACATGGGGGCTAGATCAAGGATGACTTTACAATTTCCCTTCCAATGGTCAAGGTACATTTGAATCGGGTCAGGGATTAACTCTGCATCACATAGATGGGGAGCTTATTCCATAGCACTAAGTTTCTTTAAAAGACATATTGGTCTCACCAGCATGTTTTATTTATGTCTCAGACAAAGTTTCAATCCTTGGATCTAATGTATCTAGTGCTGTTCATTTTGTTGATAGGCTGGATCTGAGGTTGCTTTATATGCCTGGCATAGATTGCCTCTCAGTAACCTGTAGGAGGATGAGTATAAAGATAGGGCCTTAGGGCGATCAGTGTAGGACTGCATTTGGATTCTCCTGGTCAGGAACCTCTGTAGGCATTCCATCCTTTTCAAATGCCTGGTCAAGTACATTCCAAAGGGGTCATTGTACTCAATGATGAGTCTGATACGGCCTGATAAAGTGGAACTATAACTTCCTTGGACCTGCATGCCATACACAGAATAACTTCCTTGCTATCTTGGCTACATGTTGGCTGAAGGCCAGATTACTTTCTATATATGATCTCATTTCCCTAACTACCAAGTCAACCCTTAGGAGAGTTTTTTTTTTGATGCAGTAATTGGCTTGTGCGAATGTTTTCTCAAAGGACAGTAAAATGTACTTCTTGGCACTGAGTTTTACACAGCGGCTTCAGTACCAGTCATTTGTATGTGTTATACCCTCTTGTAGGATGTTAGTATCATGGGGGAAATCTATAATAGTTTTGAATATACAGTTATCTGTGAACTTGGTGAGCCAGGGCCCCTTGGCATTAACAACAATTACATGTCCTACAGCAACTTTGAAATATTAGTCAGAATGACTATTTTATATAAAAAAATAAAAAATAATGTATAAACTAGTAGAAAAACAAATACAAAGCAATTTAACAGGTAACACACTAAATGCAACAATGCCCTCCAGGATGGGTGTTATGGAGAAACAGTGGAGCTTTCAATTGTACAAGTCCCTACATATTCTTTACAGAGAGTGTGTGTATGACTCATTTAATACTTCTGCCTGGGGCTATGATCACTGGTACTGTTATGAGGAGGTTTGCCTGGCTGCATTGTCAGAATCTCTCAGATGATGTAAAAAATTAGATTGTACATCCTCCTTTAGATATGATTTTAACTGTTGATTCCTCTGCTGCAGAGGTGATCAAAAATGTAAAAAAGTGAAAGGGCTAAGTTGATACAAGGAATCTTCCATTTTCTGGATTTTTTAGATATTTTCAGCCCTCCGTTTTCAAATTTTGTAAGGGATTCCCTAACTCCTCTTCCAGTTTTGCCAAAAAACAAAATAAAGAATCTTAACAAAATTCAGGTAAACAAAACGAGTAAGAGAAAATGGCAGTGAGGTTCCAAAAAGATTTCAGCAAACCACTAAATGCAAGGACAGTCCAACAAGTCAGAAAGATTATTCAAGGAACCAGTAGGTACTAATGGAGTCAAGGAAGCCTGCTACAAGAAAATCATATATTAGCAAATAGTATACATTTTATAGTTGGTGCAGCAACATAACCAGCACCCATTCAGGGTTAGTTGTTCTCTGGTTTTATAATACTTGTGTAAATTACTATCCTATGGCCTTTCATACTTCTCTGTCAAGGTTCATTTATTGGCCATTTCAGCATGTCTACACGTGGATCTTACACTTTCATTGCATTTGCATGTCAAAATGTTTTTTGAAAGGGATTTTGCAAGAGGCCTCAAGAAGCTAACACATGCTCTGTCTAATCCAGCTAACCTGGCTGACTTGTTGTTTTTAACATGGAAAACATGTTTTACTGATTTTTTTTACCTCTGCTAGAAGGGTATGTGAGTTGCAAGCTCTTATGATGAGTCAATCTGATCTCATTTTCCACAGACACAGGAATTCTTTGAGAACTAATCCTTCTTTTATGCCTAATGTGGTATCTAAGTTTACATTAAACCAAGCTATCTATCTCCCCATTTTCTTTCTTGAACCTAAAAATGATACAGAAAAGCTAATGCATACCTTGGATGTACACAGATGATTCCAGTACTATCTTGGCAGAATTAAATCTTTCAGATCTTTGGATCAATTGCTCATTTCTTGTAAAAGTAAGAGGAATGGATAACCTGTGTCAAAGCAGACTATTATTAAATGGTTGTCACAGGCTATTACATTTTGTTATACACATCACAACAAAACTATTCCATGCAGGGTCAAGGCCCATTCTACCAGGGCCTTGGCTTCATCTATGGCTTTTTTGGAAAGGGTTGGATTCTAGAAGTATTTGAGACAGCAACTTCATCCTCTGTGCAAACCTTTACAAAGCATTACAAGCTTGATTCCTTTTCCACGTCTTGATCAGGCTTTGCCAAGTCCATTCTCCAAAGCCTCCTGGGCATTTCTCCTTCCACCTCGAAAATGTAGTTAGTTGTGGTAATCTACCCATATAGCTAAGGCTACTGCAACAATGATCAATATAATGAACATAGTTCACTTGTGTAAGTTAAATTTGCCATAACAGTAGATGTTTGAATGATCACTGCTGCAGTAGCCTCTCCCTCCCTCCCCCCTTGTTTTCTAATGTTTTGTTTAGGCTGGGTTGTGGACATTTATTTTTTGTTGTTCCTAGCATTGTCCTTTCAGGGCTCAGCCTCGCTCTGAAGGGCTTGGTGCCCAAACCTGCCTTTTTATTCAGCCCAGCTTGAGCTGACTGATGGTTTGGGCTCATGGTAAGTGTCCTGAAGCTTTGGAAGTTGTCTGGCTATTATACCCTATGCAGGATATAACCCATATAGTTAAGGCTACTGCAGCAGTGATCATTTGAACATCTGCTGCTATAGTAAGTTTGCTTACACAACTGCACTTTCAGTGTACTGCCGCATTTGGGAAGCAGTGCTAATCCTACTAAATAACTATCCCAAGAACAGGTAAGAAAATCTCTGTATCCACACGGTAAACATTATAAATTTCTAAGGCTTCTCTGTCCTGGCTTAGTTACACTGTTGTGACTGATATTACTATTAAATTAAAAAAGGGGGTCCAACAGTCATCAAACACGCTACAAATAAACTGAAGAGGGGGTGACTAGTATAGTGTACAGTGCAAGTTTCCAATCCAACTAGGAATCAAAACAGAGTAGAAATAAACAATTTTTTTACTTACAAAATTACATTAAGCACTTTTGTCCTCACAAATCAATGACTTCATCAGAATAAATTAACACGAGCCTAAAAGACAGTTAAATACTATTTTCAAACCAGACATCACTTGCTTATTTCTAATACCAAATAGTTTAATTAGTTTGGTTGAGTTAAACCTCACTTACAAACTTGTTCTTTTAAAGAACTGCTACTATTAGACTGTTTGTAAACATGACAATGGTTTAAACTGTTCAAGGTCTTAAACTTTTTGTGGACATCCCACCTAATTGAAAATAAAAGATTTTAAAAAAGTAAAATGTACTGACAAAAAGAAACCACAAGGTGTTAAGCATTCTGTTGTTATCTAAGAAAAAGGATGTTGTACCCATTTTATAACCTAACTGTATATGATTTCAATATAGGCTTGATAATAATGTGGTCATTCAGATCATGGGGGGTGGTAAAGGAGTTAAGTCAAAATTTCCATAAGAGTTCTTTATATTCCAATTGTCTTTCCCAGTCTCCTCCCCAGGGATCAATGTCAACTAGTTCTAAAATTCCAAATTTAAATTCAGTGTGTGTCATATCCAGTAAGGTGTGTTTAAAAAGGGCATTGGGATGTTGTCTTCTAGACATCCAAAATCATCCAAAAATCTTAAGTAAAGGTTAAGAAGATGTTTGTGAAATTCTGAACCAAAAACAGCTTCTTTCTTCCATGCTAACAAAACCAGATTGGCATAAATGGTGCCACAAGTGGCACTCATCGTTATCACCTTAACTTGTCTAAAGGTTCCCCTTTGAAGTACAAAAATTTGTTCTCTAACACTATAGAAGTCAAATCTACACTAACATTGACTTGTTCAGTTAATAAAGTGTTGAAGGTAGAGAGACTATCCAAGAAAAGTCTTAAACCTTCACCATACAGGAGACTAAATCTACTACGTAAATTGTTAAAAAGGTGATTGAAGATCTGGCTAAATTAGGGTGAGTCTAGCTAAAAACTCCCAGGAGTCCCTCAACACAGGTACCCATATACTGCTCACTGGATGCTATCTTACTCCTAAACCTGAACTTTCTTGTACTGAAACTCACTAAAATTTAATTTACTTTTGTTCCACATATTATGTTGACGCTACATCTGGTGAAATGTATTTTTCTTCATTTTGTAAATGCTATGTGTATGCTCATGTAATGTTCTTGCAAGTCTGTCAACTTCTGCCATGTTTATATTTATATGTTTATATTTATATTTATTTTTACGAGAGCTTTTCTCCCTGGGCCTCCTCTGAAAACGGGCCTCTGTCCAGTCGGACTTTCCTGATAAACAAATGTAAAATAAATAAAATAAATACAAATAAATATGAGTTCTTATTCTCAAAATGAATTTCAAGGTTCTGTCAATGAAAACAGCTATAGGGTGAGTTTTAGATTCCTGGCTGCCACATTCAGCCTAAAAGGTGGATTTTCAGTATTCTTCTGTATTTTTGAGATCTTGAATATGGTTGGGATTTGGGTTTATTTGTACTGGTGTTTGGTCCTTAGTGAGTGTGTTGTTATGGATGCTGACACTTCATTAGTTCTCAACACCATAGTACCTGGGGAGGATTTGAATTCACCCCCAGCCATTGCCGTCACGTTATTGGCAGCCGATGTCCATTCTGTAAAGGGTGAGCTCACGTGATTGATTGAAATGCTATTCCAACCAACCCCTTCCTCCTTATGGGATTTGACTTCCATTTCTCTTGTTACTGAAAGGACTGGAACTGCAAGTTCATTGCAGGACAGGAGTGGCTGTACAAGGACGACTTTCAGGGCAAACTACAACTTAAGGAAAAGGTATGGTGAACTTAACTCTATCCCTTCTTCCTCCAATGAAATTTGTTCAGAATGCCACCCATTACAGAATGGGGAGAAAGGAATACAGAGTGCACTTGGCCAGGAAACGTCACTGCTTCCATTTCCCAGACAGCAAATTCTAAGACAGGTGTTGGTTTTCTCATGATTTTTGTATGAGACAAGGAGAAGCTAACTTTAATTTGTTCAATCAGCACAGTAGCATGCTGTTTAAAAACTGGGTTGAAATCTACGATAATGCTGACACTTTTAAAAATAATTTTTTAAAAGGGATGTGTACACCAAAATGGTACATTTGAAATGGAACTGCTTAAGGAAGGGATTTTTAGTTTATAAACAAACTTTTGAATTTAAAATGTTTATGCTTAGACAACCTATACCTAACATAATGTATTAAAAGGGAAGTCACATTTTTACTAATTTCCTAATGGACTTGATTTTACCGATCAAACTTACAGAGAATTCTCTTTGCTTTTTTACTGCCATGGCTTTGAATTAATGGAATTCATTATTAAGCATAATAATGTCAAAACTGATTGTTTGTTGAAAGAAGCTGACTGTTTGAATGATAACATGTGCAGAGGTTTACTGTTTGACAACTATAGAGACATGTACGAGAACACATTCTTTAAGGTAGTCAGGAAGTGTGAGAATGTTATTAAACGGAAACAAAGGAAACTAACCAGAGACTTAAAACAATATAGAGACATGACTGCCTACCCTTTAAAACACAAGACCAACAATGTTGGGAATTCCGCAGGGGGGACCCCCTACCCTCAGTACACAGTAGGGGAAATAAGTTCCAGAACAACCCATGGCCTCCCATATGGGAGAGGGTTGGAGGACCAGGGAAGGGAAGATCCCGTTCCATATTTCCGCAGGCAGTGCAGGCAACTAGATTGAAGATGTGGATTTTTTTTAGCAGAGGAGGAACAGAGAAAAAAAACAGGGTAAAGCAAAAAGGAAAGGGAAAAGATGATTATTAAAGACCACAGTGGAGTTGTTCACAGCTTAAAAGACTACAACATTTACAACTACAGCAGCCATGACATAGCTGTGGAACACTTGTCTATTTTTGAAAAGGCTTTAAAATGTATTCCCTCTGGAAGGTTTAACATATCAGACATCCTAGTGGAATTTAACCTTTTCACTAGAAAGCTTAATTTAGCCCATATATTGGAAGATGAGAGCAAAGCCCCAAAACAGAAACAAAAAAAGAAGTGATAAAGAAGAGACGCCTATATAATCCCCCACTCCACCCTGCCCTCCTAACCTTCCAACAAGCATGTAGGCAGAACTTATACTCCATAGGTAGTGATAAAAAACTACGTAAAGCATACAACATAATGGAAAAAGAAAGAACTTTATTAGAAGACCTAATTAGAAATCCCAATATCAGGATTATGACACTCAATAAGGGAGGGGGGAGCTGTTCTGTTTGATTCTATTAACTATTCATATGCAATGTTGCAAATCTTACTGGATGTTGACACATACCTCCCTGTTTCTAGGAATGAAATTAACTTAGTATATCACAGAATTGACTTACTTTTGGAAGATCTATTAATTGAGGAGACAGTGGCTGTAGGGGATTACCATTTTCTTAAAGATGGAAAACCTCTTGTCCATACCATCTTCCAAATCCCAAAAATACATAAGCGTTCTAAGAATCCACCCTTTAAGCCAAGTGTGACAGCCAGGGGATCTAAAACTCACCCTGTAGGTGTTTTCACAGAACCTTGAAATTCATTTTGAGAATAAGAACTCATATGTTGAGGGACTCCTGGGACATTTCACCGAGACTAACCCCTAATTTAGCCAGACCTTCAGTCACCTTCTTAACAATCAATGTAGTAGATTTGTTATCTTCTATTCCACTAGGTGAAGGTTTAAGACTTTTCCAGGATAGTCTCTCCAAGTTCAGCACTTGACATCTGTAGTATTAGAGAACAACTTTTTGTACTTCAATGGGGAAACTTTTAGACAAGTTAAGGGGGTAGTGATGAGTGCCACTTGTGCCCCCATTTATGCCAACCAGGTTTTGTTAGCATGGGAGACAGAAGCTGTCTTTGTTTCAGAATTTCACAATCATCTTAACCTTTACTTAAGATTTTTGGATGATATCTTTATCCTTTGGGATGGTCAAGAAGACAACATCCCAAGGTTTATAGAACATTTAAATAAGAGCACTTCTTACCTGGAGTAGAAAGTCGGTGTTCTGGGATGTCGCTGCTGTGCGGTCATCAGCCTTTTTTGTCTCAGTGTTTTGGACGTCAGGTAAGTGATCATTCAGGTTTCTGACGGGACCCCTCTTCATCTGGTTGCATCTTTGAAATTAATGTTGTTTTGCTGACTCTAGTGTTATTAAATTTAAGTGATATTTGTACTCTTGCACCTTGCTGCTGATGTATTTTGTTTGTTACTAGCATTATCTAAGATAATACTAGGTAATTTTGCACTGCTGCCAATTACAGATACGAGGTACATTAAAATCAAACTAATTACCTCAGAGTTCTAGTCTACCTATATAGCAGTGTTTGTACATTGCTGCTTGTTACTCATTACTGCACTGTCAGTGTATTTAAAGCTATTGCTGTACCTTACTGCACTAGAAGTTAGTGGATTATACACTCTATTATATTTTTATGAGCTGCGGTGGTACAGCGGTAGTGTTGTTGCCTCACAGCAAGAGGTTCTCCTGTTTGACTCTCAGCTGGAGTGCCTTCTGTGTGGAGTCTGCATGTCCTCCCCATGGTCGAGTGGCCTCCGAAAGACATGCATGAATGGGAGTGCCTTTGCTGAAGGTTGGGTGTCGGGCTGGCAACTTGGCACCATAAAAAAATCTACTGCCAATCATTAGCAGACCGGAGTTCCACTGTGGCGACCCCTAACCAGGAAAAGCTGAAAAGACAAACTCTCTATTATATTTTTGCTTTGTATGCTGATTGCTCTACTGTTACTGCATTGTAACTATTTGCTTTGCAGTCGTTGCATGTAGAAGTATTCATTTAGTCTATATTTTGCTATTACTCTTGGAGTTAAGAGTATCCATTGCTCATTGCTGGTAAATAGAGACCAAATTAACCTGTTATTCTTACTGCTTGTACTGAAGCTACTGCTGTCAATTACTGTACTTGAAAGTATCTGACAAGGTTATCTGAATTACATTCACATCATGTTCCTGATTTTCTTACTGTTTTCATATATTTCTGTCATGTTTACATCATATTGAACTTGAGTACAATGACTATTATGTCCAGAGTCTACAGCAGTTGCATATAATCTTATATCCTTGAGCCAGGGTCTATATTAGAACATCGAAGTTTCAGAACTTCGAATGTTCTAATATCGACCCCTATTCAGCGAAAGCTGAACACAGCGAAGTTACAGAAAACCGAATTCTTTCCTAGGGAAAGAATTTGGTTGTCTGTTCCTGTCGCTTTGCTATTTTCAGCACTGTGGTGGAAAGTTACGGGTCGGGTTCAGGTAAGTGTGCGATTGTGTGGACATGAGGGTTAGGGCGGGTTAGATGAGTTAAGGTTAGGGCGTGGGTCAGATAAGTGTGTGAATGTGTGGACGTGAGGGTTAGGGTGGGGTAGGTGAGTTAGGGTTAGGGCGCGGGTGAGGTGTGTGTGCAATAGTGATGGACCTTACGGTTAGGGTTTGGGTTAAGGTAAGCAGGTAGATAGTGGTGTATGTACAGTTTAGTGTAGGGTTAGATGTCAGATTTTAGGTGTATGTGTGTGGATTGCTGTTTGTTTGTGGTGTTTTTGTGTTGTGTGTATGTGTTTTGGAACAGCAAATTTTTTCCCTAGGAAAAAATTTGCCCTTCTGAATTTTCGATGTTATCAGTTTTCGCTTAATAGGGGTCGATATTAGAACATTTGAAGTTCTGAAACTTCGAAGTTCTAATATAGACCCTTGAGCCATACCCGTATTATCATCATTTTATAGTCCTATTAATTACACCAATCTGCCTTTCACCAGTAGTAGAATATTAAACTATACTGTTTTCCTGTACCCTTTCAAATAACATCAGGGATTATGGACTCTAACTTAGTTCTTGCCTTTTTTGTAGCAAGTATGATAGCATTGTGTCTTTTTGAATAGTGTAGGAAACAATGATTACTGAATCTGGATACTACCCAATCACCTCAAAATCTGTTTGATAAGCAGAACCCACATGCCCCCCTACACACACACACACACACACACACACACACACACACACACACACACACACACACACACACACACACACACACACACACACCACACACAAAATCCTACAGCACAGAGTGCCTACAGAACACCAGCTTCCACAAAATGTTAATAGAACATTCTCTAAACCTCCCAGTTGAAGGACTAAGGAACCTTAACTATTAGTTGACCTACAGACAAACCCACTTTCACACAATATTAGAGACGAGGAAATCAGCAAGAAAAGGGAAGTAATATTTCTGAAACTGAATTCATTCTCAAGTCTTGATGATTACCTTCATATGGTGGACTCTATTTTCAAAGAATTTCATGAAGATGACACAATAGGTTGGTACTAGGTTATCGGCCCTAGGGCCTATACAAGCCTAGCCATAAGAATTCCCTGGATATTTCTTCCCAGAATATTTACTTCCCTGGACCCCTGTCTAGCAGGGCAACTGACGAGATCCCAGGGGTGAATTTTCTATCTCCCATCCAATTGTCAAGGTTCCTTTTGAAGAGGGTCAAGGAGGCTCTCTGCTTGACATGTATGGGCAGTCTATTCCAGAGTATGGGGAGAATTTGGGTCAGGAACCTGATCATGGAGAGAGGGAGGTTAAAAAAATAAAAAAAGACATCTGGGTGCACAAGTCCCAGGATAAAAAAAGTGTCCAATCCTGGTGTTCGTATTGGTGCCAGGACTGGAGAAAATGACAGTGTAGACTCCTCAAGGCACAGAAATATTCCTTCAATGGGTTTATGTTAGGCTTAGGGGGAGGATAACCCCCCCTTTTGTAGAAGAAAGTAGTAGTCCACAGAAACACAAAAGCTAGCAGGCCAAAATAAGAGCCATAAATCATGATAGAGAGGAAGAAATGATGTATTGTTATTATTATGGAAGAAGCCAATAATTTCCAGACAGAAACTATTCAAAAAGATTAAGAGAGAATGTAAAGGGAAGGAAAGAAAAAGATTAGTAGAAGAAAAACTGTCAAAAGCTTCAAATAAAAAGTTAAGTTAATTAGTACAACAAATTCATGAAAAGATTACATAGACAAAGAAACTTGGGCTGCCTGGAAAATCAGATGAAAGAGGAAGTACAGAAATATATGGAACAAAATTGAGAGATACTTGAAAGGTATAAAAAGGAAATACAGCATGGGAAAGAAAGAGATCTGACATGGTAAAAAATTTTAAGCAAAGAAGAAAGACAAAATAATCAATACAAAAAAGCAGCTTCAAAGATGTTTGAAAAGAAATACAGGAAAGGCACCTGGATTTGGAAAATTTCACAACAGAAAAAATAAGATCCAAAAGGGGGACAGAAGAAAAAATGGAGAAGTTAAAGAAATAGAAAATTAAGTTATGGATTACCTGCAAAGCGAAGCATTCAGTGTAGAAAATCCAACCCTGTTAACATCACCATATGATGGAACAATGAGTTCCTAAATTAAAGAGAAAGAGGTGGAATGGGAAGCATTTGATCACTTGCCTCATGAAGATACTCTGTAACCTTCAGTAGGAAACCAGTACAGAAGTTCAGTCCTAGTTGAACAACAACAGAAGATTAGTTAATGGTGGAAATTAAAGAAACATAAACTGAGTTAAGGAATACCTGTAAAATGAAGGATTTTAGTGTAGAAAGTCTAACACAGGTTATGCCACAGCATGAAGGAACAATGAGCTCACAAATAAGGAGAAACAGGTGAAACAGGAAGCATCTGATCACTTGCCACATGAAAATACTCTGCAATCTTCAGTAAGAAAGCAGAACAAAAGTTTGGTTGGAGTTGCACAGCAAGGGAAGGAGCAGGAAACAGTTGCAACACTAATTCAAACAATGGTGTGGAGTGATAGGCCAGTGAGTTCCCATATGAAGGAGCAATGGATGACGTATGATGAAGGTGAAGAGGAGATGTCACAGGAAGATGTTCTGAAGTTTACGTGTTTGTGTAGTGAGCAGCAGTACTAATTGCACATGCATGCCGCACACCATGTTTAAATGTAAACAAATGTGGTTTTGTGGCTAGCAGCAGTGTTTCTAGCCAGGAACCTGTGTAATGCAACACAGACAACAGCAGACATGTAAACCTGTTTATCTACGGGCAATCTAATTCTGCATGTTTGCACAAAATGGCACAATGACTACAGGGGTTGTGAATAAAGCAATGTATATAGTTCCAACACATTACATGACAGTGTATACAGAGTTGTGTGGAAACCTCATTCAGGCATACTGAACAAAAGTTGTGTAAATGGCCAATAAGGATACATAGACTGCATTATAAATAAACAGTCTGGGGAAGTGTGTGTATTGAATATGGACACACAGATGAATTTTGGGAATGAAAATAGGGAAAAAGGACAGGTGAAACATGGTAATGTACAGCAGATGAGAGCATGTCAATGAAGACAGTTGTAGCATGAACACTAATCACATATCTACATGATACAGTATGGACTACATAGTAAATATGTATGTAGAATGTACCGTCACCCAGGATGATGCCACAATATAAACAAGAAATGATCAACATAAATTCATAGGTTCATAGGTGTTTACTAGGCTAATAACCGCAAGGGCCTTTTTAAGCCTAGCCATGCATCCCAAAACTCTGACAAGTTCTGATACCCTTGATAACTGTAAGCATGGCCCAGGGAGATGTACTATTTACAGGTTAACTGTGTCGATTAGAGACATAAGTGCCAAACCAGGGAGTTCATATTAAAAACACAAATGTTTACTTACCCACACGCCTAAATGCCGACACATATTCCGCGAACCACAAATACACCAAATGCCCTAAACTGCGAAATTCAAAAACTTGAAATGTCATACTTGCCCCATCCCACAGCCCACTACATACTACCTACACAAACAAATTAAATAAACCACATACATACACTTACCAAAACCCTACTTCTAAACCTAAACTAAACTCTACTTTTAACCCTACACTAAATCTTGCATATACCACCATGTATGCACTTAACTTAACCCGCACCCTAACCCTAAGGTCTGTAACTATCACACACTTACCATATGGAGCTAGACCGCAAAAGGGCCAACCATGACGATTCAACATTTCAGATTTCGCACTTCAGGATGATTGATGTTTTTATGGTTCACTGAAGATGTGTTGGCATGTAGGTGTTCGGGTAAGTAAACATTCGTGTTTGTAATATGAACCCCAAACCAGGGATGAATTTCCAGTTTCCCATCCAATTGTCCAAGTTGCACTTGAATTGGGTTATGGAGGACCTCTGCTTCACATAGATGGGGAGTCTGTTGCATAGAAGGGTAGTCTCTGGGATGTATACCTATCTCTCCAGCAGGTCCTATTTATATCACAGGGAACGTGTAAGTCTTTAGAATAGGTAATTCTGGTGCTGTTTGTTTTGTGGATATGCAGGAGGTCCATCAGAGTGGGGTCTGACAATAAATACTCTGTGTCCCAGGCATAGATCTCCCCTCAAAAGTCTGCAGGAGACAGAATACATGGATAGGGCCTTGAGGTGGTTTGCATAGAACATTTTACTTATGCCCTGTATTCTTTTAGTAAGGAACCCCTGTGGATGTTCCAGTTTAAATATGCCTTGTTAGGTACACACCAAAGGAGGCTTTGTACTAAATGATAGATCTGATGAATATACCAAATACAGTGGAACAATGGCTTCCTTGGACATAGATGCCATACCTTTGTTTATAAGTTGCATAACATAGAATGATTTCCTCACCACTGTAGGCACATGATAGTCAAAGGCTGGGGTACTATCTATGTGTGTCCCTAAGTCTCTGACTAGTGGGTCAATTCTAAGGGGTGTGTTGTCAATATGAAAATTACCAGGGATGGATGATTTCCCAAAGGATACTATTATGCATTTCTTGGCATTTAGTTTTAGTCCATGGCTCTGACACCAGTTGTTTATCTATGTCAGCTCTTTCTGGAGAACATTTGTGTCAGTGTGAGATTCAAAGACAGCTCCTAATTTGCAATCATCTGCAACTTTAGTCAGCCAGAGACCACTGACATTGGCCTTGACTTCTGAGAAGTACATTCCAGAAAAGAGCAGTCCAAGGACTAATTCCTGAGGGACTCCACTTATGACTGGCCTTTATGTAGAGGTGGACTCCCCAGTTCTAACTTTCTGGGTCTTGTCTGTGAGCCAGTTGGCTATCCACTGGGTGAGATATGGGTTTGTCCCTAACCTCTTCAGTTTGTCAACAATGCCAGAGTAGGGTATTCTGTCAAATTCCTTGGCCAGGTCAAGGTAGACAGTGTGAACAATTTTGCCCTCATCCATTGCTTTGGTGGCCTTCTCAAAGAAGGCCACCAGTTTTAATAGGTATGATCTGCCCTTGATGAAAACAATCTGGGTTGGGTCCAGTGTCTGGAGGTTTACTGTTTCTCTATTGGTCATCTCCATGATAATTCTTTCCATGGCTTTACATGTAAGACTAGTGAGACTTATGGGTCTGTAGTTTCCAGAGTCTGTAGATGGCCCACCTTTGTGCAGAGGGATGAATGCTGCCTTTCTCCATTCATGAGCCACAAAGCCTGTTTGGAGGCTACAGTTAAACAGTAATTCCAGAGGCCCTCATAGGTCATATTTTATGCTAAAAGGCATCCTGGGATATTGTCTGGGCCCATTGATGCAGTGTTCTTGATCTTAGAGAGAGCATTAAGGACCTGTTCCCTAGTGATACATGGGAGAGTTATATTTGATGATATTTCCTGAGGGAAGGTTGAGGGGGAGAGGGAGATAAAGTTGGAGCTGAATTTATCAGCCAGGAGGTTTGCTACATCTTCTGGCTCAGTATAGGTGGCTCAATTTATAATGAGTTCTACACACAATTGTATATTGCCTTTGAAGTTGCAGACATAGCTAAAGAATGTTTTGTGGTTATCCTTGGCCTGGGAGCCAAACTTACCTCTAATTTGGCTTTGGTAGACTTTATTTGTTCTCTGAGTTTTCTTAGCTTCTGGTGTCAATCCAGGGGGATCCAGTATCCTTCATCCTGGAATGAGATGCTTGACAGGCTAAGCTGCTTTGCCAGAGATGAGCTGCACCTGTGTCCTGTAGGGTGTCGAATACTGGCAAAGGCACTTGCCTCCCCCATAGTGCCTTTTTCAGGCAATGTCAAAGCAACAAAGTTCAGATGTAAGAAGTTCTACTGAAGGCAAATTCAAGTCTAAACATGAAGCTGCACTGGAGGAAATTGCCAACCTGCTAGCTGACAGATTTGTCAGAAACTTCACCCCCTAGACCCACAGGACATACCCCAAAGCATACCTGACAAGAGTCCTCTGACAATTATTTCTAGAGATCAGGTCATATCTGCACTCTCCAGGGCTAAAAACATAGCCTCAATGGTACCAGATAACATCCAAGGTTCTTTAATAGGCAATCTACAACAGAACTTAGCAGATTCACTTAGCATCCTCATTAACCATAGCCTGAGAACTGCCTTTGTTCCAGCAGAGTGGAAAACAACAACAGTAATTTCCTTTGCACAAAGGGGGGCCATCAACCTACGCTGGGAACTATAGACCCATATGTCTAACCAGTCTCATCTGAAAGGCCATAAAAAGAATCATCATTGACACTATCAACAATTCTAACCTCACCTCAGGCTTTGTGCCTGCTAAATGGAACACAGCAACGGTTATCCCACTCCACAAGGGGAGAGCCACCACGGACCCCAGGAACTACTGCCCATTAGCCTGACGAGCCTGGTCTGCTAGGCCATGGAATGTATCATCATGGAACTTATAAACAAAGACACTGGTAATCTCCAAACTCTGGATCCCACCCAGTTCGGGTTTGTAAAAGGCAGATCATGTCTCCTAAGCCTGATAGACTTCTTTGAAGCAGTCACCAAAGCCGTAGACAAGGGTAAGGTGGTTCACACAGCCTATCTAGATCTTGCCAAGGTTTTTGACACCATCCCCCACTCTGGAATTATAGATAAACTCACTAAACTAGGTATAAATCCCTATGTCACAAGATGGGTTGCCAACTGGCTCACTGACAGAACCCACACTGTGAAAGTAGCAGACTCCAAATCCAACTTCAGATAGGTGACAAGTGGAGTACCACAGGGTTCAGCCCTGAGTCCTCTCCTGTTTGGTATCTACTTCTCTGAAGTACAGGCTAACACAGAAGGTCTTTGGCTAATGAAGTTCACAGATGACTGCAAACTAGGAGCCATAATCGAAACTCCTAACAATGTGGACATCCTACAAAAGGGCCTCACTGAGACAGATGCCTGGTGTCAAAGCCATGGTCTCAAACTCAGTGCCAAAAAGTGAATTGGCATTCCCTTTGGTAAAAACTCTGTACCCATGAACTACAACATAGGTGGTAGTATACTTAACACTAAAAGTGTGATAAGAGACCTCGGGACACAGGTGGACAGTAGACTCTCCTTTGATAATCACATCACCACAGTAGTCAGGAAATCCTTCTATGTGGCACACCTCATCACAAAAGGTATCTCATCCAGAAAAAAAGAGGTCATTTTTCCTCTCTACTCATCACTCATTAGACCCATTATAGAGTACAACACCCCTTTTGGTATGTACCTCACAAGACATCTACAATAACTGGAAAGGCCACAGAAATACCACACAAAGAGGATTACCAGCCTCAAATAGATGCCCTACGCAGACCGTCTCAAAAACCTCCAACTTTACTCCATCGCATATCGCCTACTCAGAGGTGATCTCTGCCTAACATACAAAGCTATGTCAAACCCAGAGCTGATGGACATGTTCCACTTAAAAAAATCCCAATCCTTCTGAGCTATATGCTCTAGGGACCTAAACCTTGTCACCACAATAAACAGAACATGCCGGAGGGGTAGACTCTTGTCCCAGAGACTTCCCACACTCTGGAATAAACTACCTATCTATATCAAACAAAGCTCCTCATTAACACTCTTCAAGAAAAATCTTGATGATTGCATGGGAAAAAGGAAATTCACCCTGAGGATCACCTCTGTGGCTCTGCTCGACAGTGGCACAGGAAAATAATTTTCTTGGATGGCAAAAGCCAGGGTACCTTTTTGGCTGGGCTTGTATAGGCCCCAGGGCCGATAGCCTAGTACCTACCTATGAACCTATGACCCTATGAACAAGGATAGAGGTGACCTTCAAACTCTAGACCCAACCCAATTAGGCTTTGATAAGGGTATATTGTGCTTATTAAACCTAGTACACTTCTTCAAGAAAGTTACCAAAGACCTGGATTAAGGTACGACAGTGCATGCCATCTATCTTGACCTGGCAAAGACTTTTGACACAATCCCCCACTCAGGTATAATTGAGAAACTCTCACAGCTGGGGATTAACTCTTACATCACTAGATGGATAGCCAGTTGGCTCACCAACAGAACACATACTGTCAAAGTTGGTGCCTCAATCTATACCAGTAGAGCCATCACAAGTGGTGTACCATGAGAATCTGTACTGGGGCCTTTACTGTTTGAATCTATCATTTGGAAGTCCAGGCTACAGTAGATGGCCTTTGGAGTAACACGTCTGATGATGCTTGCAAATTGGGTGCAATCAGTGAGTACACCAATGATGTTTACATATTACAGGAGGAGCTAACACAGATGAATGATTGATGCCAAAGTCATGGTCTACAACTAAATGCAAAAAAATTGGCAAAGTGGAATTCCCCACTAATTACAATATTAACAACACCCCCTCCCCCAAGCTCCAGTCCAGTGGTGTGAAACCTGAGAACACAGGTAGATAGCAATCTGCGCTTCAAACAACAAGTTTCCACAGTGGTAAGGAAAGCCTTCTATGGCACGTAAGTAAGGGTATCGCATCCAAGTTTGAGGATGTTATAACACCATTGTACCTGATCCTCAGCAGAACTTTAATAAAGTACAATGCTCTCTATTGAATGCACCTCACCAGACAGCTGCAACAGCTGGAGACACTACAGGGGTTTATCAACAAGAAAATACAGGGCCTATCATGACATACATGGATAGCCTGAATGCCCTGTTACTGTAGTCTGTATCATATTGGCTGCTGACAGATGACTTGTGCCTGGCCTACAGGGCAGTCTCTGACCCTGCCCTGATTTAAATGCTGCACATCTGCAAATCTAATGGCACAAGACTCACTCACATGAGGGATCTTAACCTAGTATGTGAAATTGACAGAACATGTTTGAACGACAGATCTATCTCCCAGAGACTGCCACTCCTCTGGAATAAACTTCAAAATCACATGAGGAAGAGCTCCTCACTGATCCTCTTCAAATGCAATGTAGAGAAATGGATGGGAGACTGCAAATTCTCCCCAGGGTGAAACCCAGAACCATCATGGACAGTGGTAATTGGTGTTGACCATAGACTCTCTCTGTGAATTACGTCCACCTAATAAGGACAATTGGGGTTACTTGGGATGAACATTGATAGGCTTGTAAAGGCTGTAGGACCGTTAGCCTAGTAACCTCCTATGAACCTATGTCAGCAGTTCTCAGTGGGCATATTACTACAGCTATTATGAAGGGAGAATGCAATGTAATGACAGCAATGGCCATCATTACATTAGTTTAGATCACAGATTGTAATACCCTCTAGTAGCCATACTGTACATCCACACCTCGACACTAATAGGATGATGGCCAACATCACATGAAATTCTAGTCATTATTATAAAATGAAAGTAAAAATGCCTATGTGTGCATTATGGATGATAGTAAGACTACTGTGCATAGCTGTATATTTGGTGGATGCATACCTTTCAACCTCTCAGAGCAAGAAATCTGGACAAAGACATAAATAAAAGTGGGACAAAGTCCAAATATAGGGACAGTTTTTTAAATATTGCTCTTACGAACTTAGAAAGTTGACAGAATAACAGGTTTTGCATTAGCATGAATTTTCTGAAGGGTATGAAGTCTGAAACTCAAATGCCTGGCATTATTTTCTAACTTCAGTCTTTAATGATTTGCCACTAATTTGCAAGAAAACCACAATTTTATAAAAAGGAAACAAAACTCTGAGACAAAAATCTGGACATTCTGCAAAAATCTGTACAGTTGAGAGATATGGTTGGATTGCATTACATTCTGCCACTGTCCAGATTGGATATGTGTACCACAAAATGACAGACCACTGCATGTATGATTGCTAATTCTGTCATTGTGTACCACACAATGACAGAATTAGCAATCATACATACAGTGGTCTGGGGACGTCTTACATAGGCTCATGGAAGGACTCTGCTTCATGATGTGTGCATGTATATTTGAGATAAGGACATCCTTCATTCCTCTACAAGAATGATGTCATATGGCCAGAGGACAAAGGAGGATGTGTGAGGTTACATGACTGGTACCCCAAGTTGTAGTGAAATGAAGAGCTATTCCAAAGATCACGCTATGACCATAATGTACCAGCAACCACACAGCAGTACACTTGAACCTAATATGAACATTATACCTGTTTAAGCATAGAATATGAATGACATGCAATGTCACGGTAGGAACACTAGATATGGCTAACTTTAACAATGTCATGTTGCAGTACATGGAGTATGATAGCATCATTGTATGCTGAGGAGAACATGTTGCAAGTACTGTAGAGGATGGATATGGAGTCACAACCCTGTGTAAAATTGTCTCATAAGTGATATTTGTATGTATAGATATGCAAGTAGCTTGCTGTCAGATTAGAACACCTATATGGGTAGTTAAAGTAGCTTGCAAACACATTAGTTAATGTTACTGCCACAGCACAGGTTTGTCTTGAATGCTGTCAGAACATGTTACACAGGATGATATAATCATTGTATGCTACAAGATATTTGGAGGAGTGTTGGACATAGCTGTGGACTCACATTGATTCTAAAACTACCTGTTTATAGAGCACAGTACTTAACACAAGTGCCAGAGCAAAATTCTAGCTTTTATAATGTCAGAGAACACTTTATAGCTGATGACATCAGCAGAGTCTGGTGAGAAGAAGAAGGCAATAGTAGTATCCCACATGCTGGTTTAAAATGCTCTATCTAATGTTGAGCAAGTGCACAAGCACACACATACATACCAGTTGACTACAGTCAGATTAGAATCCCTGTATAACTAAGTACACAGACTAGAGAACTCAGTACTTAACACAGCACAACTTTGACTTTTACAAGGCTGTAGGACAATTTATAGTGGATGACATCATCACTGGATGTTTGACAAAAGATATTAGGAGGCCTGTTTGAAATGGATAGCTATCTATGTACAACTGTCAAGATATTAAAGTTCTACGTGTCACCAGATTGATGGGGACTATATCACATTGTCGAACTCTTAAAAGTTCAAATGTCATATGGTCAACAACATATGACTGAACTTTTAAAAGTCGAACATTTCAACTGAGATCTCCATACAGTGCAGAATGGGAAGATTTCCCTTTTTTGCACTGTAGTGCGATCTCAGAGTTGGTATATTTAAAGAGTGGGGGGTGAGGGGGGCATAGCCCCCCCATGTGGGGGGTACAGCGGGGCTTCACCCCCTGCTTAAACTGTTCAGGTAGGTTTTTTCTTTAGTTTATTTTTTTTTATTACATTTTCGAACTTTTAAAAGTTCGATCATATATTGTCGACCATATGACATTCGAACTTTTAAAAGTTTGATTATGTAATATTAACGCAATTGATGAGTGCAAAGTATAGCATTTGCTGTTGTGTTTCCAATGTGCTAGTTATATTTTAAGAGACAATTTTACAAACTGCATGCAAACAGAGGCCCACATTGTTACAAGTATTGGAAAATCTGAATGTGCATTGTCAATATAAATATGTGCATGGTATATAAGAAAACATTTGTTATTTATTTCAGAAGTACAATTGATATATTTGTAAACAAGTGCTGAGAGACTAAGTTTGAAGTGTATGAGTGGAAGTAACAGATGGCTGCAGTGTAAATATGTGTTCTTTCATTAAAAAGTGCCTTCCCCTTGTTTGTGTTTATACATGTACTATTATGGCATTAAGACTAAATGGACAGTAAACATAGGTTCATAGGTTCATAGGTTGGTACTGAGCTATCTACCCAAAGGCATATATTAGCCCAGCCACATTGTGTGGTATTCACCGCCCCTTTAGTAGTTCCCTAGATCCTTGTACTAGCAGCTAGTACCCTTGGCCACTATCTAGTAGTGCTGTTGGTGTGATCCCCGGTGTGAACTTTCTGTTACCCATCCACTCATCAAGGTTCCTCTTGAAGAGTGATAGTGAGGGGGTCTGTCTTATGTAGATTGGGACCCTGCTCCATAGTAAGGAAAGTCTCTGCGAAGGGAATCTATCCCTCCAGCATGTTCTATTCATTGTTGTGTTGAGGTTTATATCCCTAGAGCGTGTAGCTCGAGTAGATTTGGTTTTGCTAAGATGGAGCATGTTCAACAATTCTGGGATGGACATGGCTCTGTACGTTAGACATAAGTAATATATGCTAATGTGCATTTTCTACAGTGCACCTCCAAGCAGCTGGTTTGCTCAATTGAAGAAAAAGTATTTGTGCACACAGAATACACATTTCTGCTGCTTTCCCTGTTTGCGGGTAGTTAAGCGCCAAGCAAATGCGAGCCTCATTGATAAGATTATGACAGTTCTGAGTACTGAGTGTATGAAACACACCTTCTGCTTAGCTGACTTTGTGGCAGCAGCTGTAAATGCACTGACACATTTCTTTTGGAGCCCAGATGGCATATTGTTCAAATCTAGGTGTATGTAATAGTTTTACACATGTATTTGCAGTGCAATGAAATAATTCTTTAGTCTACAAACTGTTTAAGCAGCCTTGTGCAGAGGTAACTGCATCAGTGAAGAACCATTCACTGTCGCTTGCCATCGGTGCATGATGTTAAAATCTGCATAGACATAGAGGGAAAAAACATGAAGGGCTCCAGTGTTGTTTTCTTTTACTTATGTGTGTTGTGTCTGATTTTTTTTTGACCAGATTAAATATGTTAAAATTGGGTAGATAGGAAAGTGGAGAAATGGGGGACAAGCAGGGAGAAGAACAAAGGGAATGCAATATAGGAATGTGCAAGAGGGAGGTAGGAAAGAGCTATAGCTATCCAGTTCCCCAACAGTGCAAGTTGAAAATATGGTACAGAATATTAGATGAATTTGGACTGTCACCTCAAAAAAGAGGGGTGACAACAATGCAATCATGTTGCATAGCCAATTGGACTGAATCAAGCGTGTCAAGAAGAGGTTTGTGTGAAGTGAAGAGTTATGTATGGGAAGATATTTTATTTATTTTTTTTGTGGGACAGCTGCTCATTTTTTTTCTTCAGTAAGAGAGGAATGTTGGGAAAGATACGTAGGTATTTATTGGTCAGGTAAGTAGGGCAGGTGAGGAAGCAGATGCAAGCAAACAGGACAAACAAGACAAGACACATGGATGGTAAGGGACAAAAAAAGGTTAGGGGACACCGTGATTGGGGTTAGAGAGGGGACAGCAGATGCCTATGCCCATCAATCATGGGGACAGTGAGAATTTTATCCTCACCCACAGGACTGTCATCACCGTCCCCTTACTCCACTGACTGTTCTAGTGCTTCTTGTCTTTCCTACAGACCATAAGGGAGAGCAGCCTCTCCATCCAGTTCATGCATGCAGCAGTGGTGCTATGCATGACCCTATCCTCCAAACCCAGCATCTCCTGGCAAGTGATAAAATCCCCACCCACACCAGTACTCCTGGAGGGTACAACACCAGCTGCGAGGGTAGGTATACCTGAGGGCATAGGTAGTGAAGGGGCAGCAGACTCACTACTGCCAGGTGGGATCTCAGATGTGCTGGGTGTTGGTGCCAGAGCTGGTGGACCGGGGACAGGCTGAGTCACTGGAGTCAGCCTACCTCCTGTGCTGTAAAGCATTTTATGATTTGTCAGAGATGGATGACATGGAAATGTTTTGACTACACATAGAAAAAAAAAGATTGAGACAAGGGTTGGGGTGAGAGAAAAAAAAAAGAGATAAACTTTGTACCATCATATGTGACATGCAATTAGAATAATAAAGTATTTTACATTTAACTGTACTTCTTAACAACTAGAAACTATAAGTAGGAGTTTCTCAAAGTAATCCTTGCCATGTGCATATATTGTACATATGCATGGTCCAATTATACCAATAAAGTTAACAACAGGGCATTTATGCCACTTGTGTAGAAATAAATTTATGTAATATTTTTAAAGGATTGTACTATTTTATATTTGTTACTTCTGGTATTTGAACTCACACCATCTGACTACATTCTCAGACTTGACTCCTACAGCTGGCTTATGCTACAGACTGAAGCATGCATGCTTGCTTTTACAGTTAGGATATGCAAACTTACTTTAATACAACTGTATAGAAAAGAAACAAATTTATTAAAAGTTAAAATAATATGTATATTATGCTGCATTCATACCCCTTGCTTCCCTCAGTTTGTCTAGACACTCATCCTGGAGCCATCTATTTGCTATGATCTCTGTATTGGCTGTAGAATAAACAGAATAGAACAAGAGAAGAGCATTATGCATACCAGTCTTGCCTATATGCAGCTTTCTATCTACTATAAATTCTCTTTATCAGTATACTTACACAACTGTAGGATGTCAGCAGCCCTGAATTCATTCAGCCACTGGTTGAGTCTATACCTTTTGCACCTTTTCATGTCATTAAAGTGATGCCTACCTGATCTCCAGTGCATGGAATGCCAGTTGCACTGGAGACAGCCTGACCAAGGCTATTCCAAGCATCAGACTTGTACTGGGAACCAGTATAGCCAGCCTGCAAAAGCCTTGAAATGTGGTGCTTTACAAGGAGACCATCAAAGATTCTGGACTCCTCAACATCCCACCTCTGCACCCAATATTTAACACCTTCCCTTCTACCACCAGAAATGTCCAACCAGGGAGAACAGCAATAGCTAAGAATGATTTCCTGCCAATGCCTGTTATTGCATTTACTGGTAGTGTGCAAACCCAATGATGCCAACCACGTTTGTGTGATGTCAAGTGGAGAGCAACAGTGCCAAACAGAGAGGAAAACAGTGTTATAAATTGGAAGGTTAATCTGACACTTGGCATTAGTTTGAGGGTTATTTGCTGCTGTAACTGTTAGATGATTTAGCATTGCAGATGTGTACTGGAGGCATAAATTTGTATGACCTGACACATTTTTGGTTTGGCTTTATACACTGATAAAATTGATTTTTACAATGTGGGATTCAAACCTATGCATAAGAGACAAAACATTTTCTTCCACATTGATGATTTTCCATCCTTGCCACACAAGAAGTGCTTCTACACATGGCAGATTGAGGGGTTAACCATGTATATGTGTGACACAACAAGGTCCTGGTTTATACATTCATGTGTGTATGAGTCTTACTGAAGTCTGAAGGCCATCCAAGGCCAGATAGCACAAATACAATTATAGAAACATAGTAGTCAGTATACCTTCAGTCATACGTATAATTCACATGAGCTCCACTGCTATACATACCTATTATTTATAATTATGTTTAATTTTTTATGTGATGTTTAATATAAAGTAAAATGGAACAAGAGTAAACATATTTGGAATTTCATTTATTAGAATGCAGCACCATGTGTATTTCAGCCCTACACTTACTCCTGCTGCCACTGGAATAGTTAAATAACAGTTGTATATCTTCCTATTCGCTATTAATTTCTATGTGCTAACTGTGCAGTGCCCAACATAATTGATAGAATGTATCCATTTTGAAATTGTCTACTGTCTACTTTCTCTCTCAGGTGTTTTAAACCTGTAGGTGTTGAGGAACATTGCTAACCACTGTGGAATGTCACCTAGCGACGTTGCATGATAGAAAGCAAAAGATACAACAGTGTATCCTTCTTGAAATTGAGAATGCCTGCATCCTGTCTGCATGTCTTCTGCCTGCTTCTTGTGTGGGACATTAGTCCAGGTTTGGGAGATGATAGGCATCGAGCAAATGAGACAAGCAATGCTAAACTTGTTTTAGACTTGTGAGCAGTGTTTATTAGGTTTCATCCTTAAAAGACAAAGGTGGGAGTTGAACCATAGTCTGCAGAGTATATGCTGTATGGATCAATGTGTTTACAAGATGTGCTACCCACACAGATGAATCACAGGTGTAGTTGATGTACTGGTTATTAAAGAAGTACATTACATGACATTTCTTGTGTTATATCCATTTCCAGTGTTTGTGCTAAGCTGCACACTGCACAAATAGTGGTATTAAAAAAAGGAAAGACATCTATAAAATAAACAACACTACAAAATATATGTTAGCACACATGAAAGATTTTTACACAAATCTGAATTTGAACTCTCACACCAATGAACCTTCAAAACACAGTAAGGGTGTTTTATACTTCTTTACCACAGAAACAGGTTTGCAGCAGAAAATGAAAAGCATTGTACATATAAGAAGAAGAAGTCCAAAATAATTCATAGTATTAACAAGGCATATGGCAATTGTACACTTCTGAGTAGTTTCTACATGTATTAAATTGAGATGTAGTGCAATGAGTGATCACGTAACCATTTATGACTGTGTGAAATGCAGCTGCGTTTTATCTCTGTATAGTGTTCATTCTTCTCTTATCTGAGCAGTAATCTGAGACATGCAGTCTGTAAGGCATTTTGCATCATTGTACTTAAAATGTATGAGAATATTAAATGGCAATAATATACAGTTTTTGACAAAGACAGGGGGGTTTGGATATTAGTGAACAGAAACTGAGAAATGTGTGCTGCTCACTTTGTTAAACTGATAATTGAACAATCATAAAAATATAGCCATAGCAACTATCCATATACTTCCAAGAAACAACATCCCTCTCCTTGAACATTTTCTCTTGTGGATCTTAAATACAATCTCCTATGAAGCGATTATACTGGGAGATGTTAACATTGATCAGAATTATGTGTCCTCTGACTCTACAAATGCCAGCATTAAATGTTTTGGCTTCTCACAATGTATCACTATGGCCAACCACCTGAATTTACACTTTAATATACACTTTAATACTAGAACTACACTTGACTGGATCCTTACCTCTCATCCCAACCTCTACCATGATCCCTCTACACTACCTGATTCCCTAAGTGATCACATCCCTACCTATGTCCAGCAATGCTCCCTCCAAGGGTTCAAATCCCATCACAACAAAGACTGTCACAAATTGTTTAATTTCAACCCTGACACCTTTAATCAAATACCTTCCACTATTAATTCATCCTTCATTCACAATCTCTCTCTTGAGGAATCTGCTCAACAATTCAATAGCATCTTTCTTAACAAGCTAAACTCCCTAGCTTCTATCAGAAAAATTAGAATTAAATCTAACTTTGCAACTTGGATAAGTCAAGATAGTCGTTCACTCATGGAAAAGAAAGGTAGTGCCTGGAAAAACTGCAGTAAACACAAATCCCCTTACAATTTTCAGTGCTACAATGAAGTATGCAACGTTACAAAAAAAAAAAAAGTCAACCTCAACAAAATAAAAAAAAATTACCTAAACCCACAAATAAATGCCCACTCTAACCCCAGGAAATTCTGGAATACTGGCCACAAGCGACTACACCCAGGTAATCCATCTGCACCTAATCCCTCCCCAAACAGCTCTGCCTTACAAAGTGCCACATTTCTTAACACCTTCTTCATTGACTCAATTCAAAAATTAACTAGAAAAGACACAAATACCTACCCTTCTATTTCTACCCCATCCACTCACTCAACCTCCTTTACACTTAAGCCCAACCACACTACCTGTATCAGATCTCTTCAAACCATGTTCTTTTTCTGCCGATAATTTACCTCCTCTCTTCCTTAAACTTGCAGCAAAAACTGTTGCATATCCCATTTCCATATTCATCAACAGATCAGTCCAAGAAACCAAAGTCCCTGAAATCTGGAAGAAATTCTATGTTATTCCTCTACAAAAGGGAGGTAATTCCACTGACTCCTTAATTTCAGACCTATTGCTATCTTGTCTCCCCTTTGAAGATCTACTACAATAAAATCTCATCATTCCTACCCAACCTGTATTTCGCCCTAACCAAAGTACAGCCATAGCACTAATATATTTTACACACATTATCTCTTCATCTGGGGACAACAATAGATTAGTCTCATGTCTATTCCTTGACCACTCTAGAGCCTTTGACACTGTCTCCCACAACCTACTCCTGTCCAAACTATCTAATCTTAATCTCTCCAACTCTTCTCTCTGCTGGTTCTCTAGCTACCTCTCTAATATATTTCAGTCTGTTAAATGGCTCTCTGCATCCTTCCCTTACCTTTTAATCAACTCCGGGGTTCCCTAAGGCTCCATCCTTGGACTCCTTCTATTCAACATTTTCACTAACAACCCTATCAAGCCTATTCCCACTCCTCCCAAATACAGTATAATGATGAATCTACAATAATTTCCTTCTCTGACCTCACATTCTCACTATTACCCAAGAATCTCTCCACTTAGTTGAAAAATGATTAACTTCCAATCAAATCCTTCTTAACCCTAACAAAACAAAATGCCTGCTTTTCCTCCCTAAATTTCTTCAACACCTCAAATCCATATTCATTGTCACCTCATTTAACAGCACAACTATCAAGGTTGAACCCCACACTAAGCTATTAGGAGTTGTAATTGACAATCAACTTAAATTTGATCTACATATCCAAAACTGTATTAAAAAGCCACTCCAAAAACTTGGCCTACTGTATAGAAATAAAAAAATCCTCACAAATTAATCCAAGCTCTCTCTGGCATAAGACTACCTTCTACCTATTCTTCTGTGTGCTGCCCCAGTCCTCACTAACCTTCAAACAAATCTCTTGAATAAGCTTGAACCTGCATATAATAAATTGCTAGATTTGCTGCCAATCTACCATATTGCTCACACCACTGCTATTTTCTAAAAAGCCTTCAGTGGCTTGAATTTCACCATCTCCTTCTGCCTCAACTTCAACTCACCCACTCCATATTAAACAAATCCCACTCCTGTCCTACTCTCTCTAGCCTCATTACTCCATATATTCCTAACCATACACTCCACAGCTCAGACCAACATCTCCTTCATATTTACAAACCCAACAAAACCATTGGCAAACTTCTCTATAACCATTCTGTTGCAAATGCTTGGAATAAACTGCCCCAACACATAAGACTAATTTCTAACACAAACTGTTTCAGAAAAAAACTACAAGACTATTTACTTAACTCTTGGACTTACTCTTGCACTGATCCAATGTAATTAACCTCTATCCTTCCCTTTTGTTATCAACCTCCCCTCCTTTCAATCTTTCTCCTCTTCTCTCTACCAAGACTTCTTCTCTCATCCCACACTTGTTCCACAAGATAAGCTATACAACATACAACAAACTCTTCAGTCTTGCAAGTGTTTTACTGATTATCACTAAAACTTCCATAATAAACTGTAGAGCAACTGTCTATAGGAGGACACTTGATATGCCTACTATACCTACTGTAGCCTATCAATGTAACTGTGATTTTGTATAAGCGGACGACTTACATCTGTAATATTATGCCTTATATTAATAAAGAAATTTACTTTAATCTTTGTATAGGATGCAAGTACATGTGCCTACTATCACACAGTATCTAATTATTCTTATTGTAACATTGTATGTGTTGAATTTATATGTGATCACTGTTTTACTATATTTGTGACTACTTTTTAATTTACTGTATACTGTCTACCTTTTGTGGAGCTTTTCTCCTTGGGTCTCTGCTGAAAATGAGTGCCTGCCCAACCAGACTAACCGGTCAACAAATGTCAAATAAATAAATACATAAATATGCTGATGGCACTAGGAAAAACATATATATATATATATAT
Source organism: Protopterus annectens (assembly GCF_019279795.1). Taxonomy (NCBI): domain Eukaryota; kingdom Metazoa; phylum Chordata; order Ceratodontiformes; family Protopteridae; genus Protopterus; species Protopterus annectens. The sequence goes on along the minus strand of NC_056741.1, from coordinate 1,724,038,295 downwards.
ATATATATATATATATATATATATATATATAGATAGATATGTGTGTGTGTGTGTGTGTGTGTGTGTGTGTGTGTGTGTGTGTGTGTGTATACACATTAGCAAATGCAACTTTTATCTGTATGCACTTCTTAGAAGTTTACTGACAGCATAGGCATTTTTGTCAGGGCATTTTACTTTCTCAGATGCACAACCTTATTTAACTTTTATCACAAATGTTAATGTTACAACTGTTTCTCTTTACACTCATATCGTTGTTTCAGTTAAATATAAATTTCCTATATTGTCAATGAGACAGGGGTGTTAGCATTCTAGGATGGCTCATAAAACCTCTAGGGGAGTGCTGGGAACAGGTAGAGGTGACTGGCAATTGCATAAAAATGAATGTTATGTGATAAATGTGTACACATGTTTTCGGGACATTTTGTTTGATATCACTTATAACACTTATAACAACTCACTGATATTTTATTCCTTTGTTTGGTACAAAATTATCATTTGCCTGTTGATTTGGGGTGGGGGAGCCACATTCCATTTCTTTGTTGGTACAACCAAAATGTTTTACAGAGATTTGCTTTGCTATTGTTACTCCTTGCTTTGGATAAATCCTTTGTGTGAGACTGTGATATGTTACGACCACATAACCCTTTTTTATATCTGAATAACTTGAAAGTTTTTTGTTTCTTCAGTGGGTAATATTGAAAAACTAATAGTACATGTGTTGTATCTAAGCAGGACTTTTATTTATGCAATATTAATGTGTAGTATCCTTTTTTTGTGTTTTATGTCACCTAGCACTTTGGCACTCAAGCATCCCAATCCCCCCAAACCCCCTTCAGTGAATCCAAAAAGACATGGTCGTCCAAGCATTTCATCAACAAGGTGCATTTCTGCTTGAGACTGAATGTAGGGATATGTCTGGAAGAATGCAAATTTGGAATCAGAAAGTGAATGATGTGAATGTTGTTGGGGGACTCATCAGAACATATGATCATGTCTGTTATAGGGCCACTGACCCGATTTCATTGGCCCGGAGGAGAGCAGCTGCAGTCGCCAGTGGACATCTGGCTACTGGGGGGGGGGGCTGCTACAGAACAACCACTGACACCAAATGAAGAGTCCCTGTCTACTGTCAGGGATCCAAAGCTCAGTGGAAAGTGCAGAACAGCATGTGATTGATTCTGGTGATGCTGTTTCAGGAAGGACCAGGCTTACCTATGTCAAATTTCTTGTATAGTAAAATATTGAAATCAACACTCAAGTTGATTTAATATTTTTTTTTTGGGGGGGGTAGTTATAGAGTGGTAAAGTTAACAACAAATTCTGGTTTATTATACATGGGCTTGGGGTGGATGTGTCATCCAAGTTTCAGTTAAATGTAATGTTAATGGACATATAAAGGCAAATTTTTTTCCCTCTGCCTTATTGTTATTGTGATAATGGTGCCCTTACCTTTTGCTTAACGTCTTCCAAGGCCATCCTCACTAGAATGTGTGGAGTCATCTGCACATGTTAAGCCATACATTTTTATTTCAGCTCTGATGGGCATTTCACAGAAATATTAATTTATCTATTATGTGTGAGGTGGGTGTCAGGACTGTGTGTGTATTGCTGTGCTTTCTGTAATAGTGGCACCAGTGTTAGTTTGTTAGCATATATTGAGCTGCAGTAGTGCAGCTATTGACTTCTTTCCTGCGTTTACTGCCTATTATCACAGGTGGTTCTGACAGTAGAAGTATAGGACTCTTACCACCTGATGTCAGAGTATTCATCAGACTCTGATGATGATGGTGGCCAAACACAGGCAAAGTCGGGTGATTCAGAGGTTGAATCTGACAATGAGGTTGACAGTCAGCCATCCCCTGTAATTACGTCTGACACAGCCAGTATGCCTATGTGAACCCATTCCAGTGAGCTCTCAGATTTGGGACAGGTGGAGTGTGAGACAATCAATCAGGGCAGTGTCGTTATTGCGACTTCAGTACCTGTTGACTCTGGCTGTGTGGTGAGGTGCCACACAGCAAGCTTGTTTGGGTTGCTCAGAGGAAATCTGCTATCTATCTTCCACCTGATCTAGATGTGTCTTTCTGTGCCACTCACCTTATGTTTAGGGCTGTCATAGAGGTGCAGGCATTTTCCAATAGGGCCAACAAGGAAATGCTTGGGTTGTAAATGTGGCACTGGCTGATATGCGTGACTGCCTCCACCATGTTAACAATTCAACGGATCAGAAGAATGACACATTGGAACAGGTGGTGTCTTTGACAGAACATCTGCTGGGAGGGGGACAGCATCCATGTGGATATAGGTCAGCCACATCATCTGATGTTAGGCAATGTAGCCATGCCCAATCACCCTCACGTAGTGGTACTTCCACTGCTCCATCCTTGGTAGAGGTGTCCACACCCAGACAAGGAAGTCTATGGGGTCATGATCCTGAGCATATTCATGAGGACAGCTCATCCAGCAGACATCTGTCACATTTGGGTAGTAGCAGTGCATCTGAGCATGGCATGGGCATGGCAGTTCAACTCCCGGCAGAGCCAGTTCTAGGGTTTAGGGATGATGACGATGAACTGTCATCTCTACCATGCATGGCTCACACCTGTCTGACATACCAGGATGCTAGCGCAGTGCTTGACTGTGTTCTTGCATACACTCACACACCAATTTCACCTGGAGTGCCATACAGACACACATACACACACACACACACACACACACACACACACACACACACACACACACACACACACACACACACACATATTACATGGGTCAATTGTAAGTCTTAAATCTCACTCTATTTCAGTGATACTTTCTCCAAATGTCTTCCTGTTTCTCTTACTTGCTCACATACACTCACTACCTTTTGTGCCAGCCTAGCACCCCCCCCCAAACACACACACACTCACACACACAACACCCTGTGCAAATTATGATAATTGTGGCATATCTTTGTTTTCTATCTTTTGGATTCAGGGATAAATAAGTCTTTTGTCTGATGCTCAGGGAGCATAGCTGACTTAGTGCTTAGTATGTTTGTTTTTGTGATGCTCTTTTGCAAATTGTACTTATTTCTTACAGGATTTTGTAATGTGGACATCACCGCCAAACTCTTAGACCAACAAATCTGAACCAAACCATAAATAAAAGTGTGATAAAGGCTCGACAATGTGGACAGTTTTTAAACACTGTGGTATTACAACTTTCGACAGTTGATGGAATGACAGGTTTTGCATTACTATCTTTATATTTATTCTGATGGATATGAAGTCTAAAACTGAAATGTGTGTCATTATTTTCTAACTTCATTCTTTAATGATTTTGCATTGCAAACATATGAGGCCAAAATTTGGACAGTCATTGAAAATTTGTACATTTTCGATGTAAGGCCTATTACTTGAAAAAGGACACATTTATTCACATAAATCTGTGCTGTCACATCTTGATGTAATTGTAAAAGTCACCCAGCTTATACTTACTTACATTAAAAATGGGTATTCTATATTACAGTTGAGCAAAAAGATGCCTTTGCCTATAGCAGCCTTGGCTGGTTTGGAAAGATAGATTGAGATGTTCCTAGTACAGAAGAGATGCAAGTTAACTGTGCCACAAAGAATAGAGATATTGTGTGACTTTTGCGAGTTTTTGTGTGGTGCCAAAATGTATTAGTTTCTGATTAAGGAGTTCTTGTAGTGTATCTCTATCCACTCCATAGAGCAATATCATTTCCACCTCATGCAGATTATGAAAAGTTAAACAGGCTCTGAAAACCCTTCTTCTTCTTGGCCATGGTCTATTAGGAGAAGCAGCAGCATAGACATGGACCTGTTGCACATAGCGTGAATAGGAGCAACAGCAGCTCCTAACATTCTTTCCATTTAGCCTAGTTTCCATGGCTATATTCTAATAGTTTTTGGAATTTGCAGGGAAAACCATTACTGGGTCTACACCATTGCCTTATAGCGTGTTGACAAGGTCCTCCATCTTGGATTGGTTGATTAGCATGCAGTTCAGCTGTTTATGCCGTAATTAGCATGCCATGCTGTTACTGTGTTTGCGTGGCTCTACACAGAATGTTAACCCACTTACTGAGTACAAAATATCAGTGTGACATGCACACAGTTTTTAGCAGTCCAGTTAAGCTTTTGTTGAATCTGCACTAAAAACTAATACTGAAAACAGCCTTGACATCTAGGAACAAAGTCCAAGCTATAAACCAATTTGTTCTTCCATTTTTACTTGCAGTTTTGTTGTGCTATGACTGGCCCCAAAAGGTATTGCATCAGTTTGACAGAAAAATAAGAAACATGCTTAATGCTTATCAAAAGATATATAAAAAACAATGTATACCAAGATTATATATTCCACACTCTGAAGGAGGTATGGGCCTCCTCGATTTTGATTACTTGAATAGATCTGCAGTCATCAGACTGAATACATACATATTTGTTGACCTCATCAGATCCAAAACTAGTGAAAGCTTTACAACATGAGAAGAAGTTTAATGTGACCATTTTGCTTAGTTTAGCAGAAGCATTCAAGTGACCAGCGGGAATAGAAATCAAACCAGTAGTAGATAGAATCAAAAATAGATAGAAATCAGACAGCAAATGAATGCGTCAAAAAAACAAAAGAAAGAATATAATGAGAAGGATCAGATGAGAAGGAAAGAAATGTGGAAAAGTCATAAACATATGTTGATCAGGATTTGATGTAGGAATGGATAAGGATAGGTTGAGTTGCAGCGAAAAAAATGAAAGTTAATGATGGTAGCACATACATTTTGGTTTACAAAGTCCATTAAATATGTAGGAGAAACAGTCAAATGTTAGTTCTGGAAAAAAAATAATTGGAAACAGTTGCATACCATATTACTGGGTGTGATACTCTCATGGTAGAGGGCCTGTATGCTAAAAGGCACAAGACTATGTCAAGACTGTTGCATTGCGGATTGAACAAACACTACATTATAGAGGTAACTGAGAAGCACTGGTAACATGAACCCCAAAGCATTATAAAGAGTGATGAAGTATCACATGGGATCACCTATTACCAACAACTCAAAAGATAGATTCAAGAAAAGCAGGTAGAGTAGTCCATTAAAAAAAAGATAAAAGTAGCACTGATCATTGAAACTGCTACACCTAGTGATTACAGTGAATCATGTACAGAGAGACACAAAGTCATAAAATATCAAGATTTGCAAGAAAAACAACAAAAGCAATATGGCAGAAAGATACTCAGACATTTCCAAGAGTAGTAGGAACAATGGGTCACATAAAAAAGAATTTACGGTCATATTTAGATATGCCACCAATACACTTAACTCCATATGAGTTGCAGAAGTCAATTCAAGGCACATTGCAGGTGCTGCAAAGAGCAGTTTTGGCTAACATCAAAGACTGTGACAATTCTAATTTCCTGAGCTTTAATCCTACTCTGACATAGGAATGGGGTCCATTCTTGTCATGGTATTAGAAACCCAAAAGACTTGGAGAAAATAAAATTAATGGACTAAGGAACCTCAGTGATTAGTTGACCTGCCAACACACCCACTTACCCACAGTACCCCCTTAATCAGTGCATACATCTCTAAAAAGCACATAGATGAATGATTTAAGCACTTGTTTTAATGTTTTACTAATAGATTGCTCTATGTTGAGGCATACAGACACCATCCTTACTAAGGATGTGTAAGAACTGGATGACACCTGTCTCTCTAGAGAAGGATCTAGAATGTGGCAAGTGCTCTTCCATCCTTCCATTCCAGGCAGTATGATTACATTCAGTTAGTGGTAAATGTGGTGGTGAATGACCAAATATCCTTAGACATTCTTACCCAGAGGGATATGCAAGAGTTTAGGTTGATCTTGTGCTGCCTCTAGCAGAAACAGGATAATGGTTTTGAGTGGACTTATATCACCACCTGTAAGGGTGCCGAGATAAAAAGCCAAGGTAATTGGCTTTGGTAATTATATATATAGCAGGTGTCATTCTAGTGGGATTCAGTTTGAATCACCTAGGGATAAGATGGTTGCAAGCCTTTCTGATTTGGTAGGAATGGTCTATACCTCTTTTACCAGAGATTTTGCATTTTAGCTAAACTCTTTGCTGCCTCCCAAGTGTCTTTTTTATACAGCATCCATCTGCTTCATATTGTCACCTAATAAAGTATAATTCAAAATGCATTATGATGGCTCAATTTAGTGCCAGTAATCTGAAAATAAATGTCTGAAAATGAGAAATGAACTCATTCATTCATGTGCAGTTACAGAAGCATGGTTTCAAAGCAATGAAAACACGTTCTCTATTCTTGATATTAGGCTTATCATGTCTTCAGTCCTACTAGTAATTGTATGTTGAGTATCTGTAGTTACCATGTGTAGCAGCATCTCAAAACTGAATTACTGGAATACCAAATTCGAACCCTTAAATATGCAACTTTCTCTAAGCAAGAGGAATATCTAACTATAGAACACTATCAATGTCCCCTTCTGACCATGATCACTGTCATTATGCCTTAACTGAAATCCCCATTAATTTCAACACCTTTCTATTGGGAGGCATCAATTCTCCATCACTAAACTGATGGACCTACACTGCTAATGGTTGGTATGCCTGGCTTCCATGACATTACACTTGCTAACTTCCTTACTCTTATCTTCACAAGTAATGGTGACGTATTGCACAAGTTCATATATATTATCTGCCTTCATTAAATCAGGCAATAAGTTCCTGACCTTTTCCATTATAACTGGTGGTGCTTCCCAGTAAATACTTCTGTGATTAGGGACCTCTAACAAATTTTCTCCATTTACTTGCTGACTTAAATACATTCTGCTATAATTCCCCTACAAAGGACCCTATTGTTAATGCTACTACCTATTATTCTGACTTCTACTCTCAATTAAATGGTTGTATTGATCCCTTACTTAGCCTTTTTAATACAAGCCTTTCCGCCTGTTACATTCCCAAAGCTGGGAAAACAAACATCACAATACATGTTACACAGAGGTGGCCCAACTGTGGACCCTTGTAATTATACACCCATTTGTCTCACTGACCTCAGATGTGAAGCCATGGAGTTCATTATCTTGAACATCAATACTCTGAACAGTAAACATCTCTTAACCCTGGAACCCTTATTAGTTTAGCTTTGTTGAAGGTTGGTCTTGAGTCTTTAACCTTGTTAATTTATTTGAAAAAGTCAAAGTAGCACTAGATGGTGGTTAGGTAGTGCATACATTATATCTGGACCTGACCAAGCTTTTGATGCTCTTCCCTATGCAGGTAATATTGATGCAGAGAAGACACTTGTCCTGAGTGGAATCTTCCCTTCATCTCAATTGATTCTTAGATAAAAAGAAAAAAATAATAATTGGCTTCAATAATTGGTTAATTACCTAGTGCCATTTCATGGGGATCCAATATACATCAGCATGGAGTGATTCCAGCTTGCCTCACTAAGGCTAAAGTGCACCTCTTGTTTCAAGATTTTTGCATACTGACTAAAGCCTTTGCTGACCATGGCTGCATTTTTATTCAGAGTTCACTTGATGGACATTAAAATGTAATTAACTTATCAGTCCTCAAATCAGTTTTCATTAAGATAGCTCTCCATAATGCCAGAGGTCTAAACCATAAATAGTTCGAACATGAGGCACATCTGCTTTTGGAAAACAAAGTATGTCTATGCAGTAACTAAAATATGGTATAGATTTAAACAAAGCATGCCTCCTATATCCGTTTTTTGCACTTTTCCTGCTTTCAGACTTGATGGCAGCTGTGGTGGTGTTTCCATGTTTGTCCATGAGCACATTATCTCCAGTCAGATCCTTAGGGACTTAAAACCTGAATTAATTGAACTACAGATTCTAGGTAGGTTAATTATCAACTACTAACTTGTTATAGAGTGCTTTTTTGTCCCTGATGGCCATGTAAGATTCCTCTGTGTTCTAAATGATCTCTCTATTAGCAAAAACTCCTTATTTTTGGTGATTATAACTACCATTGAGTAAAACCAGGACACCCATACTGCCAATGTGGGACATACCTGAAAATTCCTAGATGTAATAAAAATTCCATTGAGCAGCTGGTAAATAAACCTACTGGAGGACACAGCATTCTTAATGGGATCCTTACAAATGTTGCCACCTCATAAAATAGCCCGCTGGTTCTTTCTTCTTCTCCGTTGAGGTCTGTCCATATGACTTTGTCCTTTAAACTCATAAAAGCCCCTACTACAAATCCCAAAGAAGTGAAGGATTACAAACTTGGTATCCTATATGTATTATGTGACAAAATGTCAAAAATCTCTTATGATTGCATCTTCCCAGACCTAAGTATAGCAGCAGGCTTCACTGAGAAATTTTACATTAATTAAGAAAAATACATAGAGGTAGCAGTCCTTACCAGAGCCAAATATCATGGGAAATTCAAAAACAAACCACCTCAATGGTCCTCTGCCATAAATAAATTATACAGTAAAAGAAAGAAACTCCTCAAATCTTTTAGTCACCCAAAACCCATCTCCTCAAGGATAATCTTAAAAGCATTACAAAAACTAAAGAAGACTATCAGGTCAGTTGAAGGAGCCCATGAACTAGAAAACACAAAATGTATTCATAATGGGACCTTGTGTTTTGATCCAACTAACATTACCAATATCCTTGTAAAATATCATGCTAACTGCACCGATCATTTACTGAATATGCTAATGAAGACCAAAAGTACTTCTTCTTTCACTGGATGTGACAATAAACCTTGTTACTTAATTAATAGTGTTAAACATACTCTTGTGGGCACCCACCTCAAACTGTTTAACTCAAGTTTAGCTACTGGTTTTATCCCTGATGAGCAGCACACAGCTGTGGGAATACCCTGCCGTAAGGATGGCCTTACAACTGACCCAGGTAATATCAGACCTGTCAACCTTACAAGCCTCATCTGCGGAGCCATGGAATGCATTATAACTGATATCATAAAATGTGATATAGAGTCTGTGTGTCCTTTAGGTTGTTTTAGCACTGTGTTTTGACTGCACAGTCACACACTCCATTTTACTTGGTCTCCTGGTGTTTTGTTTGGAGTGTGGCAGTGTCCAGTCCATAACACTGTGAGTATTGATATGTCTGTTTTTATGAATGCTTCTTCTTCACTTAATGATGTTTCCAGTGATGGTTCCATGGAGCCACCCATTTCCTGGCTTTGGGAACTGACTCATCTTATTGTACTACTTATTCAACAGCACAGTACTACTCATCACACTCTGGAGATTTTTGTCTTCTCTGCATATTTCACCAGATAATTGAAAAGTGGTTCCACCTAAATTCGGTGTAGCTTCACAAGATACATGCCGTGATGCTCCTAACAGCTATGATTCTGACAGACAGCCCGCACTGCACACTATGCTTTCTTCACATACAGGCAGTGATTCTATGGGACCATATTCCCAATGGCCTGTTAGGAGTTTTCTAGACTAACTTCACTATCAGTAAGATTTTTCTAATTTAATTTTAACTGCTGTGTCGACTCAGTTTACTGGAAATTTATTGACTATGATGGGCACAATGAAAAAAAAGGCTCCTGAAGGTGAATAACTTACAATTGCATAATGCTTTTTGTCTGAATGTTTGAAAGTTAAAAGGGTGTCCTAATGTTTAAGACATTGTGGTAGTGAAAAACATGTGGAACTTTTAGCCATGTTTGACTGCCATTGCTTTGATCTAATTAATTATTATCAAATGGAACCAACTTCAATGGCAACAATTATATAAAGCATTAAATGAACCTTTCTAAGAAACAGAAAAAAACTTTTAAGGGATCAGAATGCTTACGACAACACCATTACTTGTCCTAAACCTAAATTTCCCAGTGTGTCCAGTGAGTGGCACTTGGTTCCCAACACTATTCACCATTCAAACCAGTCTGGTATATTAAACATGGATATAGTGAACAACCCCAATGATGTAGATTCTACCATTTCTTCTTTTCTCTCTACCCTACATCTAGAAGACTACAATGAGAATTTTCCTCCTCTTTTTTATATAGATCTAAGATACAGGATTTTTTCTAATCCCCATTTTTCCCAGCCCCCCCCCCACATTTTTGAATGGGTTCAGGGGGGAAATGAGATAGGGTGGGAGTCACATGAGGAAGACACAATGTAAGAGATTGCAGCTTATAGTACAATGGGTTGCAACAACACCCAAGCATTGTGATATTGTGGGATTTATGATGGTAGGGTGCTGTCCTATAGTGGTTTTCATATTTTCAGTGCACAGATATTCAGACAACTAAGGATCATTTCTCCTTTTTCAGTAAAGGCTTTAAATGTGTGTCCTATCCTCCTACTATTTTAAACTTATTGGTAGAATTTCACCTGTTTATCAGGAAACTCAACCTATATTTCCATGCTCTGTATTCATATTAGCCCAACTTCCCTTCCATCCATCCTTTTAAGAGGAAAAGTACATTTAACTCTCCATTGAACAACACATTGGTTATTTTTGAAAAATGTTGAGAAAATGATTTTTACAAATGAATGATGTGTAATAAACAATGGTGTTTCAACTTAAGTAAAGAGAAACTTAAGATTGTACAAGCCCTAAGAAATGATCATAATATCGGGATAATGGTACTTGACAAGGGAGGAGGAATAGTGGTGTCTGATAGGATTGACTATACTAGTAACATCTCCAATATGTTACAGGACACTAATAATTATGTCACAGTATGCAGGAATGAGATTGCTATCGCTTATATGAAAACTGATTTATTTTTTGAAGATTCCTTGATGCAATGTGTTAGTTCTATGAACACTTATATCATTTTTTATTTACAAGGAGTCACTTAATACCATCAGCTTTTGGTATTCCCAAGGTGCACAAGGATATTTCCAGTCTACTGTACATGTTAATAGATGCTGCACAGGGTTCTAAAATGTATCCTTTTGTGGTCTTTGTTGATTGTATTCTCAAAAATTCCCTTAATCCTCTGCAGCACATATTAAAAGACTCCTGAGACTTTTTATCTAAAATAAAACAAAGTTCTTACACTGATCATTGTAATTTTCTAACAACTGATGTTATTGATTTATTCACCAGTATACCCCACTCAGTGGGGTTGGATTTTTTTCATTCAGCCCTACTTGACATGATTGATTTTGATGGTATCCTCATAAAGTTTATCATTTTTTTTGTGTGTGTGAATAATATTGTGTGCTGGCCTTTTGAGTAAGTAGGCATTTAATTATAAATGGGTGGGGACGTAAGTGATAAAAAAGGGTGCGTATTCATTCAAGATTAGTCCTGAAGAAGTCCTATTTCTAACAGGACAAAACCTAGGTTAACCTGTCTATTGTTTTATCGTGTTGCAATAAAGGTTTGGTTCCAGCTCTGTGCATCAGCAGTATTTCTCCTTTTCCCTTATGGAAATTATTCTTTTTAATATTTTTTGAGAGAGAATATTTCAAACAGGTCATGGGGTCGCTACTGGAGTGGCTTGCAGCCCCATTTATGTTGACCTGGTCATGTATATATTTGGGAGAAGTCCTACATTTTCAACTCTGTTTTTAAAGAATATTGGCAGGTGTATTTATGTTATATTGAGAATATTTTTATTTTTTTGGTTAGTACCCTCAAGTATAATTACTGATTTAATCTTATATCTTCACAATATTACATAATTTTTAAAGTTCACCCACCAACATTCTGTTAAGTCTGTCAACTATTTGGATGTCACTATAGGATACCCTGGCTGGTTGTTTTGCATCCAATGTATATAGGAAACTGACTTTTTCTAATATTTACCTGCATTTCAGTAATTATCACCCATTTTATTGCAAGAAGAATATATTTAAGGGCCAGCTAGTAAGGTGTGCTTGTATGTCCTCCAAATTTGATATATTTATCACAGAATGTGACAAATTGCTGATGATGTGCGGTGCAGTGGTGCAGCGGTTAATGCTGTCGCCTCACAGCAAGAGGTTCTCTGGTTCGATTCTTGGCTGGGGTGCCTTCTGTGTGGTGTTTGCATGTTCTCCCTGTGTTCGCGTGGGTTTTCTCCGGGTACTCCAGTTTCCTCCCACATTCTAAAGACATGCTTCTGGAGTATTCCTCCCTGGGCCTCTGCTGAAAACAGGATCTGTGGAACTTAGTCGGACTTTCCCGGTCAACAAATGTTAAATAAAAAATAAATGTTTTTGGTAATGCTAATCCAACTTTATGACAAAGTGTCTAACGGCTAGGATACAAAATATTGCCCCCTATTAAGCTCTAATAGTAATCCCCTGGTGATGTGATGCAACAATGATTTCAGGCTTATAAAATAGGCCATTAATAAGAACTGGAATATTCTTAAAGTGGATGAGGACTTATTTACTATCACCGGCTAGACCCCCAGTTTTGTTTACAAAACAGAAAGCAACTTCAAGCATTTATTTAAACAAAAACATACTGTTTCCAAAGGTGGTCCCTTAAGGGTACATAAAAATGTGAATGTTGCAGCCAGTGCCCCTATGCTATCCAGTAAGAATTTATTGTTTTGGATAATTATCAAGCTACTAAGATAAAACTAGCTACAGGCAACTGTGCTGCTAAATGGGTTATTTATATCACCATTTGTGCAAGTTATTTTTGTTTCTATATCAGGAAAACAGAGAGACAATTATTTAGGAGAATTTATGAACACAATTATGATATCTTAAAACTTAACCCTAATACTGCATTATTTAAACATTCTTTAAGTTGTCTGAATTTTTCCAAATTCAACTTTGGATAACTTGAAGTAGTCCCACATAATGAATGAGGGTTTTCTTGGCAAATTAGGACTAAGTATTGGGAACCTATCTGGTAATTTAGTATGAAAGCCTCTGTTGCACCAGAACTTAATGATCAGCTTTTGATTCTTTCAGTGCTAAAGTTAATAGCTGCTAAGTTATGAACTTTATTTTATTTTTTTATTTATTTCTTTTGTTCTCAGAGTTTTGTTAGCATGATTTTTATTTTATTTGTTTCATTAATTTAATGATTTACATATATAAATACTTGTCAATAGTCATGCAATCTTATTGTTTATCTTTGATGATTAATATAGTTATTACTATTTTTGGTAAATAGTGATGGTCACATATTTAACAATTTGACTATTTAATAGGGTAATTCATTGTTTTATTTTAAAGAAGTCCCACTATCATTATAGGGAAGAAAGCGCTAAACCATGTAATGTACTTCCTGATTCAGAACTCAATGATTTATTAAAGCGTGAATTTTACTTTGTTTGATGCATTTCTCATTTATTTTATCAGTTGTGGTGGATTTATTGGTTAAGGACACTATGTGAGTATTTTACGTTGTTTTTTTTTATCTTCAAGCAGAGAGCCAAGAAGTCTATCTACCAAAGTCTGCAGTTGATAGCAAAATATGAATTGTTGTTAAGTCATCATATGATACATGGACCATCAAAAATGAATTTTGCCTAGAAAACTTATGGTATACCAAACATGGGATCAAATTAAGTGCTAAAAACTAGTATCATCACTTTTGGTAGAAAATTCCACTCTTTACCTTACTGTGTAGTCATCACACTTCTGCAAAATATAAATATAGTTAGGGACCTAAGTATTATAGTTGGTAGCCCTTCTCTCTTGACCATAATGTAATAATGGTTGCCAGGAAATCCTTTTATATAACACAACTAATTGCATAAAGAAATAACTTCAAGGTCTAATGAGGTAATCACTCACTCTCTCATTCACTCACCCACTCACACTTAGCACTGATTAGGTCAATGATTGAGTACAATGCACCCTTCGGGCTGCATCTCAATAAACTTATTAAATACAATTGATCAATTTATACAGGACTGACCAGTATGGCCCTCTTGAAGAAATTAAGTTGCTGCCTAATGGAGGGTACTGGCAAGGTGAGAATGGTCAGTAGCCTTAATGGCCTTGGAATATATGAATCTATGAATCAATGAAGACACAACTGCAAAGGTTTTGTGTGTTGTGAACATTTCTCATGGTTAGTGAACTTATTTCCAAAGATTCCTGATATTGCAGGAATTCTTGGTTTTGTTGCAAAACATTTGTTACTGGACTTGAGCTCAAAGCCAGTTTGTTTTATATTGGAAGGGTTCTTTTACACTGTGGTGGGAGAAGATAGCTAAATTCAATCCATCCAAGGTGGGAACTTCTGGTTGGTAGCTTATTGTGTTTTTATCTGATTGGCCGGAGGTTTAACCTTATAAAAGTCTTTGATCCTTCTTGTATAAAAGAATTACATTTTTGTGTGATTGTACTCATTTATTCAGACCTTCCTTATGTCTGGCTTGGACACCTGTGACTGCAAGACTTTGCTTCTAGAATCATCTGGACCTACAAAGCTGATATGTGTATTTACTTGCACTTGCCCTAACTGCTTCAGTGATATTTAACACTTCTGTGCTACATTTAGTTATTTTGTGAAACGTATCATTGTTTTTCAGCATGCACTTGTTAAAGAAACTCCATCTGTTTGTTATTGTACTGCTCTTAGGTTGTATATAAGCCTCACATTTGAGTGAGTTTGCACTCAGTTTACTGGAGCTGCTCAATGTTAGGCAACTTTTGCAACAGGTATGGGGGTGCATCTGCACTGCAATCCAAGGCATCCACTGGAAAAAAAATGAAAAATAATTATATTTTAAGCCAGCACTGCACTTTAACTGTATTTAATTGAATTATTGCTTAATTTTTGCTGTTTGTGACTGTTTCTTACTCTGCACTTTGAAAATGTATTTCATTACCTTATATAGCATAGGCTAGATTCAGACCTGCTGAATCTAGACTGTTTTGTATCACTGTGCTCTTTAACCAGCCATCTTACATTAAGAGGGCCTCTCTGCACTCTTGTGGTAGAGGTGTGTAGCTCAGGACTCATCTGAGTTGGAGATTGCTGGAGCAAGGCTCAGTTTGGGGCTTTCCAGTAGTTGTGTAAACTGTTTAAATCTGCATATAAGACTCTCATTTGTGTGGGTTTAATTGAATGTTTGCTTCATTTTTGCTGTTTGTGACTAAATCCAGCTAGCCCACTTCCTTCCCGAATACCACATTCAGAAAAATCTTGCCACAATGGATAGGCAGTTTCCTATCATTTCTCCTGCCAGCTTGATTGATATGGGCATCTTTAGGCTATGTACCAATTGCTTCATTTATACTGACAACCATTTACTCCTAAAGCAAACTAACACCTTATGTGAAAGATGAACATACACTGTGGAATTTGAGTCAATTCTCTCACATAAAAACAAACTAGACATCAATCAGGTTGATAGCAGACATGCTTCACCTGTCACGCAAACCTCACCTCTCACACAAAATAAGGTTGCTACATAAAAACCCACATATGCAGAGGTACTCACTAAAAGCCTAAAAAGAACAGAGAACTCCCAAACACACATCACCTACACTCACCACTAAGCATAAAGAAACCACTACACATATCAACACACACCCGTGTCTTAACAAATAAGGTCCTGCAGCAAAACACATCAAATGTTTTGGTCATAGGCAACTCCATACTTAGACACACAGATGTCCCCCTCACCAGACTGAACAAGAAGACGGTCACAGTCAGCTGCCTATCAAGTGCCAAAATATGACAAATTATGCATGCACTCAAGTCACTCAACAACAAGTACTGTTATGACTCTGTCATAGTCCATGTTGGAGTAAATGACTTGAGACATAGTCCTCTGGACTATATGAATAGAGGCATGATGGAACTCCATGGTTATGTATCCCAGGCAGGTATGTCCTTTGCCCTAAGTGGTATCCCACCCTCACCCAGGATGATGCCACAATATAAAATCAAAAAATAATTGACTTCAACAATTGTCTTATCTTCTGGTGTCAGTCAAGGGGGGGGATGCAGTATCTGTCAGTCTGGGAGGATATAAAAGACAGATGGTCGGCACCTGTCCCCTCTAGGCTTTCGGATACTAGCAAAGGCCCTTGCCTCTTCCATTGTTCCTTTTTTAGGTAATGTCAAAACAACAAATTTTCCAACATAACAAAATCTAATTGAGACAAACTCAGGGTTGTGCTGCTTAAGGTTAGGAATTTAAATATGAAACTGCACTCCCTGAAAGCACTCCTCACCTTGGAGGATGCTGACATCTGTGCAGTTACCAAGACGTGGTTCAAGGTTGCTGTAAGCACCCTGACCATGCAAGGTTACAATGTATTCCACATGTTCAGACCTCAAAATGAGAGTGAAGGAACCAAAGATGGAAGGAAGTGTATCAATCTTCATTAAAACCAAATACACTTCGAGACTGATCAAACAGCATAACTCTCTTGAACTACTCCATGTCCAATTAGCTATTGGGATAGTATCATATCGCATAATTACTAATTATAGATCCTCCACCATGAACCAGGATAAGCACACTGCCTACCTCAATTTACTGGAATCCCTCACGATAGAGCCCAACACGTTAATCATGGGAGATTTCAACTATCCTGATATAGACTGAGGGACATATATGACCAAAAACATGCTTGTCCAGAGGTTCCTGGACTTTATCAATACAAATGCTCTAGAACAGATAGTCTGTACCCAAACTATGGACTCTACTATTCTGGACGTAGTACTCACTAACATGGAGGGTCACTGTACTTCTCCATGCATGATGCCCTCCCTGGTTAGGTCAGACCACACATCAGTCTCATTTGAAGTAACTACTGGAACTGACACCCTCTCAGGAACAAAAATTATAAAAAAACTTCACCAACGCTAACTACACCCTTCTAAAAGATGGTGTAAAAAGCTTCATACCACCAGCAATTCCAGACATTAATGATCACTATGTTCTGTACAAACACTTAAGTGACTGCATAAACTTTGCTGTGTACCTAACCAGATGAAAACCAGGTCTTCCTGTAAAAACAAACCACCGTGGTGGACTTCAAGTATAAACAGATTATATAACAAGAGGAAGAAACTGTTGTACAAAAGCAAGAGGGATATCACTGTGCAGAGGAAGAGTTTCCTCCTAAGCCTAAACAAAAAAATAAATAAATAATCAGAAATCTTGTAAAGTCTTCTAAAGCAAATTATGAAACTAAAATCGCATCCCTAGCCAAGGATAATCATAAAGTATTCTCTAAGTATGTCTGAAATCTTAAAGGGAATGCCCAGCTATGTGCTGAACTGGCTGTAGATGGGATCACTCATACTACACTAGAAGATATCGCCATCCTGCTAGATGACAGATTTAGTGCAAACTTCACCCCCCCATCCCCACATACCATATCCCAAAGCATATGTAACACCAGCCTTCTGCCTAGTATCTCTAGAGAAGCAGTTATCTCGGCACTGGCCAAGGCTAAAATCATGGCCTCAATGGGACCAGATAATATTCCAGGTTGCTTACTAAACAATCTAAAACAAGACCTAGTGGACCCACTTGGCATTTTCTTTAATCATAGCTTGAGGACTGTCTATGTTCCTGCAGAATGGAGAACAGCAACAGTAATCCCTCTGCATAAAAAGGGGGACATCAACTGACTCTGCGAACTACAGACCCATAAGTCTAACCAGCCTCATCTGCAAGGCCATAGAAAGAATTATCATGGACCTTATCAACACACACACACCAGATGATGTTATTGCTTTACATTGCTGCTTCTTGTTGCACTGTTTCCCTTCTGATGATATTTTGTAGCATTTGATTTTTTGTAAATCCATGACTGTTCTTTAAATACTGGTCTGGTATGTGTGGCTTATAATGTCTGAAGAAGCAGTAATTTAACTGTGAAAGCGCTAACATATCAAATAAAAACTGCTTGGCTTTTATTTGTGTTTTTACTGGACCTGTTGATAGAAACTGCTCCATTGTCTTGACTCACTCACATGGTTGTTTGGACTGAATTTTTGCTTTTGAGTGAATCATTCATCCTCCTTGCTACATTTGTAGTGGACCACTTTGTTTGTTTGTGTCTTTCGGCTTTTCCCGGTTAGGGGTCGCCACAGCGGAACTCCGGTCTGCTAATGATTGGTAGTTGATTTTACATGCCGAGTTACCAGCCCTGATGCACAACCTTCAACGAAGGTATGCCCATTCACGCATGTCTCTACGCAGAAGAAGCTCTAGCTGAGAATCAAACTGGACAGCATCTTACTGTGAGGCGACAACGCTACCGCAGCACCACCACCGGGCTAATGCACCCTTTTGCATGTACCTAACCAGACACCTGCAGCAGCTGGACAGACCTCAGAGGTTTCTCACTCTTGAAATACAGGGACTCCAAACCATGACCTACATTGACCGGCTGAAAGACCTGTCACTTTACTCTGTATCTTATAGACTACTGAGAGGTGGGTTGTGCTATAATAGAAATGCTACACATCTGCAAGACAAATGGCTCAAGAGTCACTTGCTCTAGGTATCTCAACCTAGCCTGTGACATTAACAGATAATGCTGGAGAGACAGATATTTCTGCCAGAGACTGCAGGTTCTCTGAAATAGACTCCCTGTTGATGTAAAACAGAGCTCCTCACTGACCCTATTCAAACGCAAGCTAGATAATTGGATGGGAGACCGCAAATTTGCCCCTGGGGTGGTACCCATGTCCTTCATGGACAAGAGTAGCTGGTGTTAATCACAGACCTGCTCTTTTCATAAATTTGTTCTGTGAACTACCCAAAAAAGAACAAATGGTGATATTTGGGATTAACATGGCAAGGCTTGTAAAAGCTCTAGGGCTGCTACCCTAGTAACCTCCTATGAACCTATGAACTACAACTAACATAGTGATATGATTATATCCAATAACAAAAGAAATGTTTTACAAAAACATTTCATATTGCTACCTATCAATATGATTCTATTTTAATCATCTTTTAGGTATGCTATGTATGCCATCATATGAAAACTCATATGTCACAGACTGAAATGCTCATGTTGTATGTTGATATTACTACATCCTGTACGGAAACCATCTGCTATGCAAGAGGTAATCAATAGTGAAAACAAAATCATTATAGCACCTTACAGAGTTTAATACACTCTGGTATGATACTTATATGGTAATTATAGCTGTGAAGAGAATATACACAGATCGTTATTTCTAAAGCCTATTAACTATAAAAATCATTGATTCCCCTGTGTAAAAAATAACACCATGGTGGGAAAATACTTTTTTCCAATTAAACACAAATAGAAGAAACTAACCCAACAAAAGGACCAGCAATGTCAGAGAAGCAAGCAACATCAAAGTTCATTGGTGCCAGTTTTCATACTAAAAAATACGATTACAAATATAATCTATTATACAAAGCCATATCTCTACCTGATTTAAACAAGCAATGCACAGAAATGGTACATTTCCTCTTGAGGTTCAAAAGTATTACCTTTATGAGTGTAACAAAAAAAAACACTTAGCAATTTCACCAGCTAAATTCTTCTCAAAATAGTGGCTTTTGGAAAAAATAACTTGCTATGTTTGCTGTACCTAGTTGTTTTATCACCAACCGAGATCTCTTAAATCTTCTTTAAAGACCGACTTGGCGAGTAACAGGTTTACCCTAGAAGAAACACTAGTCATTTTGCATTTGGTTTCATTAATCAGTTTCCATCTACTGCATGAAAAAGGATTATGAGGCAAAAACAACTGCAGGTCAAATGATGGGAGATTTTGGAAAATTAAATCCCTTTCAGAAACAGATAATTCATATTGGTGTCCAGTTGATAATATTTTGGCCATATGCTGGTAATAACAAAATAAACATGCTGATAGATTGCTAGATGGCACTAATATAGCCTAATGAATATATTTCAGGTGAAGAGTAAAAAAAAAAAAAATCACAGATACTTAGTCCAACATCATCTCTCAATTTATTATAGTGTCTTTATCCTAAGTATGAATACACATCAAAGTCAAGTAAAGAAAATAATGCAATGACCTTTAGACAGGTCTATATTAGTTTGCCAGAAGTTATTTTCAATGAATACCTTTCCGTCAACCTCTATTGAGTGAAAATCACTTCTGTGATTCACTGAATTTACCAAGGGCAAGAACACAATTGCCCAACAACATGACAGAACCCAAAACCACCTAAATAAAACCCACCCAAGTGGGGGACTTCACCTCCCACACACAGCCCCCCATACTCCTCCAACTATATATACCAACTCTGAGATCGCACTACAGTGGAGATAAGGGCAAGGTTGTGTGGCTGGCCAACTACTTCCTTGCCCTTTGTAAATTCAGCAAATCACAGAAGTGATTTTCACTGAATAGGGGTCAAAAGAAAGGTGTTCACTGAAAAGAACTTTCAGTGACCTAATATAGAACCCCTTTAGACATCATATTACCAATAGTACAAGATTATTCTAAAAACATTCTAAATTAGCCCAGAACATCAACAAATAGTTCACAATAAAATTTTGACAAAGAAATTAATACATCAGCAAATCCAGAACAATGAGTTAATGTAAAAGAGCATGGACATTGCACAAAAATCTGTGCTTCAGGAACTGTGTGCAAAAATTTTAAGATGAATATTCAAGAGCCAAACCAGTCCAATGCTCTAGTAAATGCAACACATTCTCAGCAACTTTGCCTTCACCACAGCAAAAATCTGAAATTAATCAATATTCAGTTCAACAGGGCTTCAATATAATCGTAAATTGCAAAATTGGTTAAAAAAATTAACAAACAGCAACGAGTTGTAGTATACTAACATTTCAAAATCAGTGTGGCAGGCTGCAAAACTAATATTAACCAGTTAGCAAAATGCCAGATGACCACCAACAGTAAAACCTGTAGCTCATCAGTAAAACAAGAGCCATATACAGTACTCCAGTAGCTTCACCATAAGTGAAATTTGGTTTCTATATTGCCATGTTGAAAGACGTGTTCGCTGAACACATCTTAATTGACTATAGCAATATTGACTTGTCTAAAGCCGAACGGCTGAGTCAGTGAATTTTTTTCCCCCAGGAGAAAAAAATCACTTGGTCATACAGAAAAAAAAAACACACTTTCAAACCCTACAACATGGGGGCTTCACCCCCACCCCCAACTAAATATACCAACTCCAAGATTGCACTACAGTGGGGAAAAGGTCAAATCTCCAATGATGGCCGAGCAATTTTTCCCCTGGGACTCGGCCATTTGGGTTTTAGACAAGTCGATATTACTGTGTCGATTAAGATGTGTTTTGTGAACATGCCTTTCAACATGGTAATATAGACCTTGAAATTTGTAAACGAAACCGGATAGGAACAGTTAAGAAAAATGCATGTGTCTCCAAAAATAAACATTAAACAAGTAGATATTTAACAGTTTGAGTACAGATGAAAAAGTAAAATAATCTGATATGAAGTCAAAGAGTTCAACAGCTGTCAGATGACAATTTGACATTTTTGGACCTGTGTAGTAAGTAAACCCATGCTTTAAAATGGATGTATAGTGGTGACCAGCTAGAGAGAATCTCACCATCCAGTAGTAGTGAGGACTTTAAATAACTTTACATATGTCAGGGATCTGTACTCCTTATTCATTTGAAACTGGAAGCAAGGACAGCAGTAACTACGTTTAATTTGTCTGCCTCTCAGTGTAATGCATAAACTAGACTTGTATGAATGCTACCTAAACTGATATCAGGAGAAGTTTGGCTACAGATTGCATAAAGTTTATTGTAGTGCAGAGAAAGTAAAAAACAACAGGATAATAATGTGAAATAATTGTTACTTATAGTTTTTCAGATCTCTGCTGAAAGTGTTTTCCCAACCTCCCCCTATTTTCTGCTGTGTCTTCAGTTGGTATAATTGTTTTTTACAGCTTTTGTGTTATCTAACTCAAGGATCACTTGCATAAAATTAGACCTGTTAGTAACAGACTGCATTTCATTGCTGGAACCTGTGTTCTGAGAGACTGCTTTTCAATCTATCTGGAAATATACAGAGCTAAGTATATTTTTTTGGTTTTAGAGTTTGTACTGTTAATTATTGCTTATAGTTTTTCAGATCTCTGCTGAAAGTGTTTTGTTCCACCCACCCTCCCTCTTTCTGGCTTGTATTTTAAATTTGGTGGCTTTTGCAGTTGCCCGCGCCACTGTAGATTTGATCTCGGACACTACCCCAGTCCCATCTCTTTACCACATTCTACCTAATAAACTCCTTTTGCACTTGTTTTTAGTTCTTTTTAATTTAATTGCATTTTTTAACTGTGTTTGGTCTAATATTGCTACATACTCAAGTGTACTAGCTTGCACTGCATGTGAATTGCTTTTACTGCTGTTTTGGCTACTTTTCTGTATAAAAAAATACTGTAAGCCTGTTTCTTACCTTTCCTGTAACTAGTGTAGTCCAGATACAGATTTGCTGTATCCAGGACTGTATGTAAGCTTCTGAGCCCCCCCCCCCAAGCCTTTCTGTGTTGGAGGGAAGCCTTCTAGCTTATCAGTGGGAGTGGTAAGCACTAGGTAACCTTTCTACCACATAAGGAGTGGTTCTGGCCCAGAAATTGGAGTTATTGGCCGTTTGGGCAATCCTTTCCATCTCTCTCAATTTTCTGATTTGAAAGCCTGCATTTACACTTGTTTCTGTCCTGTAACTTGGCTAGTGCAGATACAGATTCTTAGCTTTAGCACTTAAATTTACTTATTCATAATCAGCACTTGTTCAGAACTTTTAAGCACTAAATAAGTTACTAATTACTACAGCACTTAACCTTCCTCATTACCTAAAGGAAAACAGTTTTTGTACTAACTTTTCTCACTTGCTTAGAGAAAAACAGCTCTTGTACTCACTTTCCTCACTTATCTAGAGGAAAATGTTTTTTTATTCAGGCATGTCCAAGGGTCACCTCCCAGTGTTCTCTCCTGTCTATCTGATGAATCTGGGCATCTTGAGGCAATGTAGAAATTGCATCATGTACACAAACAACCCTCTCCTCCTAACACCCAACACTACAACCAGTGAAAGATGCACTTATCTAGCCAAACTGGAGGTAAAGCTCTCTCCAACCAAGACTGAACTTGACAGTCAAGAGGAGAAGGTAAACATTTGCATCACACCACACTCATCACATAGTCTCACTAAATCTACACCACCAAAATCCACACATAGTAACACAAAAACATTCGGAGGCTCTCAGTAATAATCTGACTAAGCAACAGAGACATCCAAAGCAGAAACGCAAGCAATTTCCATCTCCCAAAATAACCCAAATGACACATAGCCCACAGACTCAGCGTGCCACTCAACCACAGCCAATAAGGCAAAGCAACATACCCAACACACTAGTTATAGGTAACTCTATAGTCAGGCACACTGATGTCCCATTCACCAGGCTAAACAAGGAGAAGGTTACTGTCAGCTGCTTGTAGGGTGCCAGGATCCACCACATAACCCATGCACTCAGGTCACTCCACAGCAAGTACAAATATGACTCTGTAATTGTCCATGTTGGTGTAAATGACCTGAGATGTACCTCCCTGAACTACATGAACAGAGACATGGAAGGGCTATCTGATCTTGTAGCCCAGGCAGGTATGACCCTTGCCCTGAGTAGCATTCTGCCATCGCCCAGAATGATACTGCAGTACAAGGACAAAATGATTGACTTCAACAATTGGCTAAGCTTCTGGTCTCATTTTAAGGGGATCCAGTATCTGTCTGCTTGGGATGACATGGTCGACAGAGCACGATGCTTTGCTAGAGATGGCCTGCACCTGTCACCCCTGGGATTCCGGATACTGGCTAAGGCTCTTGCTGCCCCTATAGTGCCTTTTTAGACAAGGTTCAAATGACAAATTCACCACCATAACAGGAAAAGGCAAGCAAAAACTGAGGGTAATGCTACTTAATGTTAGAAGCCTAAATCTCAAAATGCACTCACTCACTCAAGGCACTCCTTAAAATGGAGAACATTGATATCTGTGCAGTGACTGAGATCTGGTTCAGGGCTCCAGAGAGCACCCCTGCACTACCAGGCTATAACTCATATCACACTTTTCGGCCATGTAACCTGGACCGAAACACCAAAGGTGGAGGTGTGTCCATATTCATTAAGGATATCCACACCTCCAGGCTAGTTGCTCAGCATAATGCATCCGAGGTTATCCAAGTGCAACTAACTCTGGGCAAAACTGCAATCCAAACTGTAGCTTGCTACAGATCCCCCACCATGCCCCAGGATTCCCACTCCTCTTTTCTTGATGTATTGGAAAATATTAGGGTTCAACCAAACACCCTAATTATGGGCAACTTCAACTACCCCACCATTAAGTGGGAAAACTACTCATGTACCAACTCCTTAGCTCAACACTTTCTGGAATTCTTAAACTCCAATGCCCTCGATCAACTTAGCCACATCCCCACCAGGGGCAACAATATTTTAGACCTAGTCATTACCAACATGAGTGAAAGGTGTTCCACACCTGACGTCAACTCCTCGTTGGTCCGTTCCAGCCATAAGCTAATCACCCTTGATATCCACATCCTGGCCCCATCCCCCATTAAGGAAACAATGGTAAAAAATTTCTCCAAAGCCAGATTCATGCTTCTTAAGACAGAAGTGGTGAACTTCATGACACACATGCAGATGGACAATACAGTTAATCCTGCTGAATCCTACACAAATGTCCTCTATAAGCACTTACACAAATGCATGGATCGTGGTATCCCAAACAGAACCAAGACACTATGCTCCAAAAAAGGAAGCCAATCTGGTGGTCTCCTGCCATAAACAAACTGCACAATAGAAGGAATAAACTGTTGCAAAAGAGAGTAAAATCCCATGAGTGAAAGAGTCCCTTGGTCAACCTCAGTAAGAAGCTGAGATTCCTTATAAGATCCTCCAAAACAAGCTAAGAAAACAAAATTGCCACTAATTCTAAGGACAACCAAAAAGCATTCTATAGCTATGTCAAGAATCTTGATGGCAACACCCAGATCTGCTCTGAGTTACAGCACAACGGCATGAAAATTACAGAACCAACTGATATTGCCAACATTCAGGCAGATAAGTTCAGTGCCAACTTTCCCCTCCCCCACCCCCTAAAGGGCCCATATCTATACAGGAAGAATGCATAGTCCCTGTAATCACAACTACGCAGGTAAAAGCTGCACTCTCTAAAGCCAAAAACACAGCATCCATGGGACCAGGCAACATCCCAGGCTGTGTTTTACACAAACTTCAGAATTAACTGACTCCCCACCTAAGCCTCGCATCAGGCTTTGTGCCCACTAAATGGTGCACAGCAACAGTTATCCCACTCCACAAACGGGGAGCCACCACTGATCCCGGAACTATAGCCCTATTAGCCTGACAAGTCTGGTCTGCAAGACCATGGAACGTATCATCATGAAACTCATAAACAAAGACATTGTTAACCTCCAAACTCTGGATCCCACCCAGTTCGGGTTTGTGAAAGGCAGATCATGCCTCCTGAACCTGATTGACTTCTTTGAGGCAGTCACTAAAGCCGTAGATGAGGGTAAGGTGGTTCACACAGTCGATCTTGACCTCGCCAAGGCTTTGACACCATCCCCTATTCTGGAATTATAGCTAAACTCACTAAACTATGTATAAATCCCTACATCGCAAGATGGGTTGCCAACTGGCTCACTGACAGAACCCACACTGTAAATGTTGCAGACTACAATCTGACCTCAAACCAGTAACAAGTGGAGTACCACAGGGTTCAGTCCTGGGACCTCTCCTGTTTGGTATCTACTTCTCTGAAGTACAGGCTAACACAGAAGGCCTTTGGCTAATGAAGTTCGCAGATGACTGCAAACTAGAAGCCATAGTTGAGTCCCCAAATGATGTGGACATCCTACAGAAGGGCCTCACTGAGACAGATGCCTGGTGTCAGAGCCATGGCCTCAAGCTCAATGCCAAAAAGTGCAGTGTCATCCCCTTTGGTAAAAACTCTGTACCCATGAACTACCACATAGGCAGCAATCTACTTAACACTGAATGTGTGATAAGAGACCTTGGGACCCAGGTGGACAGCAGTCTCTCCTTTGATAGTCACATTGCCACAGTAGTCAGGAAGTCCTTCTACGTGGCACACCTCATCGTAAAAGGGTTCCCATCCAGGAAAAAAGAGGTCATTGTTCCCCTCTACTCGACACTCATTAGACCAATTATAGAGTACAACGCCCCTTTTGGAATGTACCTCAGAAGACATCTGCAGCAGCTGGAAAGGCTGCAGAAGTACCTCACAAAGAGGACTACTGGCCTCAAACAAATACCCTACACTGACGTCTCAAAAAACTCCAGCTTTACTCCGTAGCATATAGCCTACTCTGAGGTGATCTCGGCCTAACATATAAAGCTATGTCAAACCCAGAGCTGTTGGACATGCTACACCTAAAGAAATCCCAATCCCTCCGAGCTACATACTCTAGAGACCTAAACCTTGTCACCACAATAAACTGGATATGCTGGAGGAATAGATTCCTGTTTCAGAGACTTCTCATACTCTGGAACAGGCTTCCCTCTATGTCAACCAAAGTTCTTCATTAGCACTCTTCAAGAAAAAATCTTGATGAGTGGATGGGAAATAGGAAATACACCCTGGGGATCACTTCTGTGTCTCTGCTCAACAGTGGCACAGGAAAATAACTTTATTGGGTGGCGTAAGCCAGGGAACCATGCTGGCTAGGCTTACATAGGCCCTTAGGCTGATAGCCTAATACCTACCTATGAACCTATGAAAGATGGGTTGATGAGCATGCAGCCATATAAGGTTATTATGAAATCCAGATAGACTAATAACTCTTGCCCTCTTCTGCCCTGCATTTCTACTCCAAAATACTAAAAACATTGATGGACCTTGCAACCAGTTTATTAGTATTATCAATTTGCCAAGAAGGAGACATGACTATTAAATCTCATAGCTGATAAACAGCCTACAAGCCTACACCAAAAAACTATATGAGCACCTACATAGCTGTATGGACTCAGCAATACCTTTCAGGACCAAATCATCTTCCTCAGGGAAGAGTAAACCTGTCTGGTGGACAGCAGCAATAAACAAACTCTATAATAAAAGGAAAACATTGATGTCCAGGTCCAAGAAGGAGAAGGTACCAAATTGAAGGCAATCTCTCCTTTGTCTAAACCACCAAATAAGGTCACTGGTGAAATCCTAACTTAGAGTCCAAATTTTCTTCATCCAATAAAGACAATCACAAGGTGTTCTTCACATATGTGAGCAATTGCAAAGGTAACACCCAAATCTGCTCTGAACTGGTGATCAAGAACACCACATACACAAACGCCATAAATATATCCAACCTGCTGGCAGACAAGTTCAGTGAAAATTTCACCACCTGTCTCCCGCATCAGTAAACCAGGACATCCCCACACCAGACACCCTCCCCTCATCACCAGGGAGCAGGTCTTTAATGTCCTCTCAAAGGCAAAAAATACAGTCTCCATGGGACCCTTTAACATCCCTGGCTGCATCCTACATGAACTCAGGCACGAGCTGTAAACTACATTAGGCACTCTATTCAACCAAAGCCTGAGCAGCGGCCTCATCCCAGCCGAATGGAGGACAGCCACTGTCATGCCTCTACACAAAGATGGAGCATCCACTGACCCTGGCAATTATAGACCCATCAGCCTAACTAGCCTGATCTAAAAGATCATGGAATGCATTATCATGGACCTTATAAACAAGGACATTGGTAACCTCCAAATGCTTGACCCCACACAATTTGGTTTTGTCAAAGGAAGATCATGCCTATTAAACTTGGTCAACTTCTTCAAAACAGTCACCAAATCCAAGGACAAAGGGAAAATGGTGCACACTGCCTACCTTGACCTAACCAAAGCCTTCAACACTATTCCCCACTCAGGCATAATACATAAACTCTCCCAGCTAGGTATCAACCCATATGCTACCAGATGGATAGCTACCTGGCTCACTTATAGAACCCACTCAGTCAAAATAGGGAAAGCCACCTCTAGCAGTAGACCCATAATAAGCGGTGTACCCCAAGGATCAATCATGGGACCTCTACTGTTTGGGATATGCTTTTCTTAGGTGTAAGCCAAAATTAGTGGTCTGTGGCTAACCAAGTTTGCAGAAGACTGCAAGCTGGGCACTGTCTTAAATTCCCCTAGTGATGTGAACATCCTCCAAGAGTGTCTTACACAAACTAATGACTGGTGCCAGGATCATGGCTTCAAACTAAATGCCAAGAAATGCATCATTATCCCCTTTGGGGAAAATTGTGTCCCCACAAATTATCATATTAATAACAATGTACTAAGCATGCAAGCAGTCGTGAGGGACTCAGGCACCCAGGTTCATAGCAACCTGAGTTTTGACCATCACTTTGCCTCTGTTGTACAAAAGGCTTTCTACATGACCAGCCTCATAAGTAAGGGTATTTTATCCAAGAACAAGGAGGTCATAACATCCCTGTAGTCCTCCCTTATCAGACCCATTAGAGAGTACAGTGCCCCCTATGACATGTACCTTGACAAGTACATGCAGCAGCTGGAGAGATCACAGAGGTTCCTGACCAGGAAAATCCAGGATTGTAAACACCTGTCCTATACAAAAGCCCTGTCCCTGTACTCAGTCTTATACAGACTGCTCAGAGGTGATGTGTGTCTGGCATACAAGGCCATTTTAGACTCAGCCTTGATGGAGTTGCTGCATATCCATAAGTCAAAACCCACTCAGGCACCCCACATACAATGCCTAAACCTGGTCTGTGACATTAATAGAACTTCTTAGCAGGAATGATCTGTGTTCCAGAAACTCCCCTGTCTGTGGAATAGACTCTCTCTCCATGTTAAGCAGATTACATATCTAGTCTTCTTTAAGAGGAACTGGATGGCTGGATGGGAAACAGAAAATACACCCCTGGGACCCCACCTGTGTCCCTGATGGACAGAGGAAACAGGTGCTGACTTTGTGGGAATATGAGCGAAATTCTTGCCTAGGCTTATAATGGCCTCTCGGCCAATAGCCTGGTATCATCCTATGAACCTATGAACCTATGGAAATTCATGCTAATGCCAAAGACTTAGTGGCTGGGTCATGTGACATCCTGCATTCAATGTCTGGCATGTCCCTTCTATCCAGGTGTCTTCCCAACTGATCCCCTTGGAAATCTTGCCATTGGCCATGTACACTTTGTAAACAGCTCACATTTCCTTGTTTAGAATCTGGAGTTCCTCAGAAAAGGAATAGGAGAATGAAAAATGGAAGGTCACGCAGTGGCCACTACCCCCCATTGGAAAGATAGGGTGGGAGGGTGAATCCCTGTAGCTCCCTCTTTAAACTGATAGTGGGAGCTCCAATACTTACATTAAATACTGCTCTCCACATGCTGTGCAGGCAGACACCTCTATGAGGCAGAGGATCAAGGCAATTTGTGGCACAAACCCTGTTTGTTCCCTTCCATCCCTCATTTCCCCACAAAATACCAAACTGAGCAATATTTTTTCTAACTACTTTTATCATGACACATAAATTTATCAAGAAAGAAGCATCACTATAAGCCAGTAAACCTCAACTCAGAAACAGTATAAAGGCCCAAATAATGAGATCCTAGTAATTGGGTAACATGACAGATTGCTCTGCTGATCCGGCCTATTCCTTTTGGCTGTGTGGCTTCTTAATCATGCACCTTTTGTGGACTTGCTATTTTCCATGTTGACTTTGTAAATAGCATGTGATTCCTTTTCCCGAAGTTGAAGTAATCCATGAAAGAGATGGGGGAATGAAAAGGAAGGAAAATCCATGCTGCAGTTACTATCCATCAGTATGCAACCAAGCAGCCTGTCCCTCCTGCAATAGTTTCTGGTCTAGAAAAACCACCACAAAACAAAATAACTGTTTACCAAGCATTGTAGGACAGTAACAACTTTTGAACTTGCTGTGTCAGTTTTAATATAAACATACATTTCAAACGATAAAATACCATATTGAGGCTAAATAAATGCAAACATATATCTGAAAAGTGTATGCCATCGTTCAAAAAACAAATTGTCTCCTTATCAGTAAATTCCCAGAGTTTAATCACTCCAAAACCCAAATGCAATGCAGCATAAGATACTCTCTGATTTAAAAAATTACAAGCTCTGTTAAAAAGCATATGGTTAACACCCCCTGCCCAAGATGATGTCTTTATATACAAGGACCTGGAAACCATCAAGCCAGGGAAAATCTGCTGTATATTCACAAGGTGTCTCAATAGACAAAATAAAAGTCCATGCTTAGGGATCCTCCCAAATTCATTGCCCCCTAAATGGAAGGTAATATGTGGATTACCTACTTCCTTAAGAACCTGATGTAATGGTGGAATTAGAAGATCACAGCTCAAAATGGCAAACATTTTTCAGATTGTGTTTGAAAAACTAAGATGAAGGCCCAGATTTGTTCCTCCTCACCAGATCTATGCTCTGCTGGCTGTTTATTTACAGCAAGTGTCCTAAAATCACTACTTCTAGGCCAATGGAAACAAAGACAGATATCCATGAAAACTATAACAACTGCCATATCCGATATATAACATAAGATAATAAAGCATGAGAGGAGCCTCTACCTAGTCCTCTTAGTTAGCTCTAGAGATCTGCCTCCAAAGACCAAGTGCATTGTACGCCCCATCCTGAAAGAATGAGATGAGTATACCTCACGTGGTAGACCCTAGGTAAACAAAAAGTTTAAATATTACACAGTACAAACTGTAAAGACAGGAAAGCTTCTCCAAGGCAGTAAACTGTCACAATGGAGAGAGTAAGGGGGTAGCAGTTCTTTCCAAGATCACTTGCTGACCCTACCAAATAGATTGGAATGCCTAATCCAAAACAGTCCTGCATCCTGAGTCCCTGGGGCATGGGAACATTTCAAACCCCCGAAGAAGTTCACAAATCTGAAAAGACCCAAAACACAGCCAAGTAAACAGAACACACCAAACAACATACACATGATAATTAAGAAAAACTGAATGGACACATACTTACATAAATCTGAGCAATGATCTACAAGTATTGCTAAATGAATCAGATCACATCCCCTGAATTCTGACCCAGCCTTTTAATAGGTTGGCAATAAACAAAGGCTTCATGAAATATTGAAGACCACAAGCTCTAGAAAACAAGCTAAAGGCAGATAAGTGATTTTTTTCTCTGTAACAGGTGCTTTACCTCTTACCCAGCAAAATGTTAGAATACTCACTAAAAGATGAGTTGAACATGACATCTTATTTTAGCAAGTTATTCCAGAAATGTTTGAATGCTGTAATAGCTGCTAAATAAATCTTCCTTATTTGGGAAGCACAGGAATTCCAACATAAGAGTTGAGCAATCCTTTGCAAATCATCCACAACTAGTGTAATATCCATGTAGGCAAAGCTGCAGCTTCTTTGACCACCTGCAAACATTTGACATCCTACAGATGAGGTTTATCAGCCAATACATTGCAAATGCCTAGAATGTGTTTGCCAAGATAAGTCAATATTCAAGCTATATAGCAAAAGTTTTCTCAGAAGTGACTTTATCCACATTGACTTGGATGATTTTTTTTTCTTTCTTTTTCTTTTTTGTCAAAATTTCCAGCAATGCCATATTATCAGAAAAGAAATTCATCTTTTTGTTTTTCATATCAATTTGCCAGATAACTGTGGCAACACAGATGGGCATTAGTTCAAGGAAAGTGTTGCCCTTTCTTCTTTTTGAATAGCAAGGACGATGCAAAGGAGTAGAAAACTACTGCCATTTAAAAGATGATTTCACCCCAACCCCCCCATCAGCATTAATGAACAATTGTAATGTATCTGTTGTCAAATATTCCTACTACCAGAATGACCAGCTATAATGTTGGCTAAAAATAAGCACCACAATTGAAGATCTGTTTTTACTTTCCTAGGTTCTCTGTCCCTATGATGCTTCTTGCATGCACATCACAGCAAATTATATCATAAAAGTCCTACCCAGGACCACTGCCCTAGAAGCAAAGTTCAAAGGGCCATCCAATTCCGTCACCTTGCTAAGCTTTACATTATTGGATGTAATGATTAAAAATTTCCAGCTTATCTTTGGGTAATCTAAAAGAGGATGAAATAACATGCGTCTCATTGCCTAAAAGTGAGATAGTCTTCAAAGGGCCTTTGACCTTCAGTTGAGCCAGCAGGACCTGCAACTGGAGACAAACATCTAAACAGAGTAAGATCTGACCTAACACCCTCTTCTACTTCTTCACCTACAATCAAAAAGTCATCCAAATAATAGGACGCATGTTAATCTGGAGACATCTGCTGTTATCATCAATGCATGTTTATACTAAATTTCTCGAAGGTGACAGAAACCACTCCACATGGTCATGTCAATGAAGTAAAAACCTCAAACTTCCCTTCTAGAAGGTATTGTTCTGCAGGGAAACTGGGATAAACCTGAATGCTGATTCCAGGGGTCTTTAACTTGGTGAATAACATTTATAATATCATCCAAAGAGAAATATTATACTCTGGCATCCATCTTGCTGACACCATCATTGACTGAAGACTTCTCTGAGCATGAAAGTGGTGAATTAAATGAGACTCACATTCAGACTTTTTTTGTGCTAAACCTAATGGAGATATTCTAAAAGCTTTAAAATGGGTCAAGGGTAATGAAATGGGCCTGCAGTTCTCCCTTTTGGCACTTCTGTTTCCAACAAGTCACTTACTTCCTTTGCCTCTGAAGGAACTCATATTTCTACAGGAACTGGTCTTTTGGATACCTGCAATTTGATGGGCATGCCTACTTTGTAAGCCCTTCTTGGACTGTTGAGCTGTTTAATATTTAAAAAAGCTCAGAAAGTACATCAGTTTTAATGACAGAATGATACAGCAGCCTACTGGAAGGCACATAAGGAATTACCTATCTTAGCTCTATGAAAAAGGGGTTTACCTAGTGTCCCAAATAAGCTGATTTACCCCACATCCATCCCTGTTGTGAATAGACACTGTCACAGACATTCCCTACATCGTTAAACCAGCATTTAAAACCTGGGTGCCTGTACCAGCAATGAGAACAAAGGTGTGTAAATCAGTATGAGGGCCAGTCAAAATTCTCATTGTTAAAGTCCATCACGCCTTCAATTTAATAGCCCCTAACTCTTTGCCACTTCATAAAGTCACACCTGAGCTCCTTCTTTACTGTTTTCATTTTATTTCTAAACTGAAGATCATATAATTACCAGGAAAGCCCACCTCTCAAACAATAGGCCTTCTTGATAATTAAAAATTATCATCAGTCCTTGGGAAGGTTGCTTCTCAATAATGTTATCCATAAAATGAATAAAGCCAAATCTCCAGTTATCCCATAATTTTGCTTTAAAGTTATTGGTCTGACATTTATCCAGCACTGCCAATGCACGTAAGAAGTCCCTTTATTTAGGACCATTCATATCCACAATATGCTATACTTCTATTGGATCAATTAAATCAAAATCATCAGCAAAATACCCTCTCCTGATTTTTTCCTAACTGGAAAGAGGAACACGGGCAACACTTGAAGATACAGGTTGAGGGGCACAGAGGGCCTGCACCAGCAAATCTTGCTTATTCCCAAAAACACAAAAAGAGGCTGTGTTGACTTTGTTCACCTGTTCTATCAAAAAAGGCTGTTGGGAAAGCAAAGTACCATTACCTTCTGGTCTTGAAAAATTTAAATCACATGAATCTGTAATTGACTCTGACAAAGTAATGGGACCTGTATCATTTAAATATAGAATGGTTGAATAACTTGTAAACTGTCACTCAAGAGTCTGATTTCAATATGACATGTTTTTTTTTTTTTCAAAATGTTTTTATTCATTTTATAACACAATCCCCTGGATTCACAAATCCTCCATGTAAGACTTAATAAGTCTTACTCGGAGGCTGCAGTCGAACGGTATGACATCAGCGTGCCATGAATATGCATGAGGGCACGCTGACCCAACCGTAATTTGTACACGGACCGTGTAAGAAAGCAGGGGGCGTGTCCAACTGCTTAGCAGTCTAAATATCCACGCCCCTGCAAGTGATTGAAAAGTAAAAGCAAATACACAAGAGCGAGTCCGCTCAAATGTCCTTGCACCCAACACCACACTCCCTGACATTGTAAGCCCCCATCACAGTTATAAAAAGTAAAAAGTTAATTTTATTTTTTTAAATACCTGAAATAGCTGCCCATATTTGCATGTGAGTGCGTGGGTGTGCCCATTGCTTAGCTAGAGTTAACAATTCTGACATGGAAGAGCATAAGAAAGAATGTTTATGTAAATAACACCAAATAGCAATAGCGTAATGGTAGGGCGTTCACACAAAGAAAAGGCATTCACGGTTCACGTCCCACCACTCCTCTTCGTATTTATTTTTAAATCAGTATATGAAATAATACCAGAAAAAATATATGTAAATAGTAGTAAAACACAGTGAAATGGCCAGTGTATCAGTGAACAAAATAAATATTTTAAATTATCCTGATATATAATTGCCTGCATCTAAGCAGCGCATCACCCAGTGCAATCGAGTTGCCCATAGTTTAATAACGGTTAACCCAGCACAATAGAGGTGCCCATAGCGAAATAGCGCTTTAACCAGTGCAATCTGTTTGCGCGGACATGCGTGCCACGCCAACCAGGGCACCATAGGGCACCAAGGAGCAAGTAGAGCAAAGTTGCTTAAATGCAGCCACACCCCCTAACCTGTCTGAATAGTATGAAAATAAAATGAATGACAAGGTTCATACCCAGGACTCTGTGCATCACAAGCAAAGTACAGAACCACTAAGCCATGATACCTTATGGGAAACAGCCACTGTTAACAGACATATACTTACTAATGGTAGTTTAACCATTACTAAGCAGGTCTCCAGTCAGCCGAGAATTTAAAAAAATGGCCAATCACAAAAAAGTGCGAGAAATTAATTTTTATTTATTTATTTATTGCAGTTGGTTTACCAGGATAGTCCATTGGGCCATTGAAGAACCCGTTTTCAATGGAGTCCCGGGGAGAAAAGCTCCAAAAAAGAAAATAAATGTACATTAACATTTGACAGTAAATATGTAGGTACATACTATAAAAGAACATAAGCAAAACATAAATGTACTTAACATTTGACAGTGACAATCTTGGTACAGGCTAACGAAGGAATAAAAGCAAAACATAAATGCATTTTAATGAACAAACATAGTAGATGAACAGAGTAGAATGTTAGTACAGGGCAAAGGTAGAGTTGGTTATGTGGGGTGGGTACAAAAGCATTCCCACTGAGATGCTAGGTGTAAGAAAAGTGACTTCTTGAAGGTAGAGTGGTTAGAGGTAGTGTGAATGTTTGGTGGTAGGGAGTTCCAGAGGCGAGCAAGGCTGAAGGAAAGGAGGTTTTTGCCTAGGGGATGAGTCGGTTTGCGGACCTCTAATAGATTTTGATTATTAGACCTTAGAACTCTATTTGGATGGTGCATTTTAAAGGCAGAGGAGAGGGAGGGACAGTTGGAGGGGTTTAGAATAAGCTTGTGGGCTAGAGTTAGTTGAGTATAAGCAAGATAGTTGGGAAGTTCTAACCATTTTAGTTTATGGAGGGAGAGACAGTGGTGAGAGGAAGACTTATGAGTGGTAGCGAATCTAGCAATTTTGTTATAGCAAGAGGTGAGCTGTTTTTTAATGAGCACTGAAGATTAGTAAGTAGTGGGGCACCATAGAGGAGGGAGGGAATAAGGAAGGAAGTAGCTAGAGTGATTTTAGTGGTGGGTGTGAGGTAGGCATTTTGTCTATATAGCATGCCAAGTTTTTGATGTGTTTTTTTGATGTTCTTTTGTAGGTGGGAATTAAATTTTAGTTGGTTGTCAATGTGGACCCCAAGTAGTTTGGTCTCTGACACTATTTCAAGAGGAGAGTTATTTTGACTGGTAACTAAGAGTGAGTTCATGTTGGGGGGTGGGAGTTTGGAGGGAGTAAATAACATTAATTTGGTCTTGGTGGCATTGAGAGCTAGATGATTGCTTAGCATCCGTTGCTCTGTGGAAGAGAAGGCGTCTTGAGTAAGTTTTTGTAGGGTGGAGATAGAAGAGGCAGATCAGATGATAGTAGAATCATCTGCATATTGGATAATGCTAGAGAAAGGGAAAGATTTGTGGAAGTCATTAATAAAGATATTGAAGAGAAGAGGGCCCAATATGGAGCCTTGTGGAACTTCGGTAGGGGTGCTTAGGAAAGAGGAAGTTGCTTTTTTCCATTTTACAGCTTGATTTCTGTTGGATAGATAGCTAGAGAACCAGTTCAGAGAGGAGGAGGATAGGTAGAGTTTGGAGAGTTTAGTTAAGAGCAGGCTGTGAGAGATAGTATCGAAGGCTTTGAAAAGATCAAGGAGTAAGGTGGAAACGATTTGTCCAGAGTCTCAGGCTTTATTTACTATTTCAAGGAAAGAGAGAAGGGCAGTCGTGGTGCTATGATTAGGTCTGAAGCCATGCTGCGTAGGGGTTATAAGGTTGTTGTCTAGGAGATGAGGAAGGAGTTGGATTTGCACACATTTTTCAAGGATTTTTGAAATGGGGGACAGGATGGCTATGGGTCGAAAATTGGTAATGTTATTATTGTTACCACCTTTGTGTAATGGTATAATAAAGGCTTGTTTCCAAATTTGGGGAACTGTGCCTTCTAGTAGGGAGCGGTTAATTAGGATGCTAATTGGGTAGGCCAGACTTTCGGCAGCAATGTTAAGAAAGTAAAAAGGGATATTATCAGGAGCATTGGTACATGGTTTCAATTTCTTGAGGAGTTTCTTAATAGTAGTAGTAGGAATGGGATTTAAAGTGAAGAGAGTGCAGTCGGGTGGTGTTGAATTTTGGGGTGGTATGGATGAGGATAGAATTTGTGTGGAAGAGGGGGTAGAGGAATTGGTGGATTGGGAGTAGGGTGTTGATGTAGAGATTATGGGGGTGAGTGATGGGGTATTAGAAGATGGGGAGGAGGTAGAGAATGAGGAGGTTAGTTTTGAAATAGAGTCAATAAAGAAGGAATTAAATTGGGTGGCTAAATCTAGTTCTGGAGCATTTGGATCTGGGGTAGGAGTATCTGGTTTGCTGGGGTGGAGGAGAGTGGAGATTCCTTTCCAGAATTTTTGAGGGTTGTTTTTGTTTTGGTTTTGGAGTGTAGAGAAATAGTTTTGTCGATCAAAAGAGATGAGTTTCTTAGCTTTATTGCGGAGCAGTTTGTATTCGTTGAAGAGTGGGGTTGTCTTATGTTTTTGGTAGCGTGTCCACACTTTGTCTCTTTGTCTCATGAAAGATAGAGTAGTTTTAGATAGCCAAGGGGCTGATTTAGTTTTTATTCTCTTAGTCCGTAGGGGAGCTTGGGAGTCAAGTAATTTTAAGAATGTTGAGTTGAAGTATGAGACTGCATTGTCTAGAGGTAATGTTTTTAGACAAGTCCAGTTTACTGCATTTAGTGAGTTTGAAAAGGTTATTGGGTTGAAGTTTTTTTGGTTGCGGATAGTAATGAAGTTGTGGGTCCATTGAAGGATAGTGGGAAGTCGGTGGGTAAAGGTGGGTAAGTGGTCACCTAGTGGGTCGGGAAGGATGCCACTTTTGGTGAAATAGTGGGGATGAGAGACTAGAATCCAGTCCAGTATACTCCCATTAGAGGGGTTTTTGGCTGGGTGAGTAGGCAAGTTGATCAGTTGTGAGAAATGGTAGAGGTTGATATTAGTGGTGTTTAAAGGAGCTTGGATAAGGGCCCCGTTAATGTTTACATCTCCAAGGATTATGGTTTCATTACTAATGTTACTGGATAGCCAAGAAAGGATAAGTTCAAGTGTAGAGATATTGTCACCTGGAGGGATATAGAGGGAAGCTATACATATTTGTTTGTAGTTATTGATTTGTAATAGAGTAAGGAGAAGTTCAGCGTTGTTAAAGTGTGGGATAGGTTTGTTGTAGGGAGAAACTACTAGGGAGGAGGAATATATAAGGGCTACTCCTCCGCCTTTTTTGAGAGGTCTGTCTTTTCTTATGATGGAGTAGTTTGGGGGAACTACTTCAGAGTCCTTAATATGTGGTTTCAACCAGGTTTCAGAAATAGTCAAGATGTCAGGTTTATTGTGTATAAGCCAAGCATGAAGGTTGGGGACTTTATTAACGATACTTTGTGAGTTTAAGGAAGTGAATAGTAAGGATTTTGTTGTGGTGGTTATAGTGGCAGGGCCTGGGTTGGGATGGATGTCACCTGATAAGAGAGTACTGATCAGGTGTTGTATGTAATAGTTTAGGTTAATAGACAGCAGGGTTGCGAGATTGGGGTTTATTGTGAAATGGGCATATTTAAGCCCCATAGGTTGGAATACACACCATAACTGATTGTAGCTCACATCTGCAGTTAGAATGGCTGGTGTCGGAGAGGAAACACACTTCTGAGCGCAACGTTGGGGCACCGAGGAGTCGAAATACATGGTTAGGCTCCTTGTCCACCATCATGAGTCAAGACTCCTGCAGGGTCAGTTCCAAGGGACGGAGTACAAGGCAGAGGCTTGGAACCGGTTAGCTCATGACCTCACCAGTGCCACAGGCATTCCTCGGACTGGTGAGCAAATCCATAACCACCATGCAGACCTGAAGAGACAGAAGCAGGACAGCCTGAACCGATGGATACAGCAGGCCCGTGGGATGCAGACTGCCCCACAACTGAGTACGTAGCCATGGAATGCAGTATGTAAGAATTGATAACTGAGTATGTATAACGGATAGGTATGTCTCAATATCTCTTCATTTACTTTACAGCTGCAGGTGACCGTGCTGCAAATCAGCAAGCCTATGCTGATAGGCTGCTAAGGCTGCACCACCAGACAGGTTAATGATCATTCTGCATGTATTGTTACATAAAATATGGGAGAGAGCATGAAAGAAAGTGTTGTAGTCCAATAATACAGCCATAAAATTGCCTGTATAAGTCCTCTGCATGTACTGTCAGATAAAAGCGTCAGAGAGGCAGAAAAAGAGTAACCCATTATGAAAGGCAACATATGTCTGGAATACTATCTCTGCAGGCACTGTCATATAAAATAAGTGAGTGAGCCTGAAAAAAGAGTGTTCTAACCTATTAATAAAGGTATAATATGTCTTGAACATGTCTGCCATATGCATGTGCCCCCTTTTTCACCACTTTCCTATCTCCCCATTTTCTTTTTCTTTAAAAGAAATTAGCACGGGGGTTAGCGGGAGTAAGCACTTTTAAGCAGTAGTAAGTGGGTTTAAGTGAGTGTGCGCATGTGTGCACTTAGCTAAGCATCGCTAAGCATCACGTAAACCCGCGCAAACCCGCTTACAACTGCTTAAAAGTGCTTTAGTCACTCAATGGCAGGGCCCTTGTTCTGCTGAGCAGCAAAAGAAAAAAACCTCTGCTAGTCTCGAATCCCTGACCATTGACACAATAGACTGCATGAATTGCCACTAAGCCACAGCAGATATACAAATAACTTGGTTCTGAAATAAACATATCATGCATTACAATGAGGGAATGCAAATGGAAATCAGGAATGGTATAACACAAATCCTGTTCTGTGGGTCTTTACCAGCAGTTGTTGTGGAATTGCATGACATGACTGTGAAAGGAGAACCAGCCATCCTAGCAGGGAATAATGTTACAGTAGCACCTTACAGACACCACACAGTATCAGACCAGGATAAATACTGGCCACAGGAATACAGTGCAATAACCACATTTGTATGGCAGTTAAATGTCTAATTCAGAAAGAAAGTACATACTCCCATGTATCTTGTGTTAGCATTTGGAGGGGTGAGTACATGTCTACACTGAGAAGTGTGTACTGGAAGCAGCAACATTCAGGTTTGAGTACAACATGCATATAACTGGCTACGACCCTAGCTTCAGATAACAGACATATACCAGCCTTCTGACTGACACAACGGTGTCCAGAGCAAACCAGCATGGGCCCCACCTTGAAAAGCTGAAAGGGCTACGCCTACCTAACCTAGCATTTTATAGCAGTCAGCTGCAATCACAGTGAGTAATGCAATCACTACACAGCAGGCTGCATGCAATT
Source organism: Protopterus annectens (assembly GCF_019279795.1). NCBI lineage: Eukaryota > Metazoa > Chordata > Ceratodontiformes > Protopteridae > Protopterus > Protopterus annectens. The sequence continues at coordinate 1,723,998,237 of NC_056741.1, read as the reverse complement.
ACTGAAAGGTGGGCAGCAATTGGTGCAGAGGCTGTCACATGCACAAGTGCAGATACCTAGAAAAGCAGGCTGTACCTGCAGTCCACACATGCAATTCTATCATTGCAGGTGCTGGGAGATAGAGAGAGAGAGAGACACGGACACAGACACAGACAGAGACAGAGACACAACAGAGAGAGAAACTGAGACATAAACCGAAATAGAGGGGGAATAACCAAAACAAACAACCAAAAAAAAAAAAAAACCTACAAAACCGTAACACACGGAGCAGGGAAATATAAAGGTAAGGTATGTAACTCACATGTATGTGTTGGCATGTAGTAGATGTTCCTGAAGAGTACTCTACACACTGCAAATCATCCATATGTGGCAGCAGTACGTATCTATCTGTATTCGCACATGTGCATAGGACAAGGGACATACTGCAACTGTTAGTGAAGGGCGGACAGATATCTGTCATTGAAGGTTGATATGTGCATATATCTATGTAAGTCGTAGTGTGTGGCCTAGAAAACAGTTTGCAGTGCTGATATATGTCATCTGGTGGTTAAACGCTGTGGGACTGATTTGTCATATCTGCTGTGTTACAGCCAGTGAGGCCTGCTAATGCTACATGGGCTGAGGACACCCACATGCATTCTGCACAATACTGTGCAATATAATCACATAACTGTACATCCCTCACCTGTTGCATAAGTGATATCCCCACCACGAAAGGTGGACTGTACATGTGCCTATATGTACATCCATGTGTACAGCAATGGATGTGTACATGTATGTGTATAGATATGCATATATATATATATATATATATATATATATATATATATATATATATAGAGAGAGAGAGAGAGAGAGTGACACAGGGTCATATGTAGTGCAACAGGTGTGTGGTGACCAAGGCATGGACTGTAGACAAGTGCTGACACTGCAGTGCCATTCCTCCTTTCCAAAACACTGTACCCATTAACTACCACATAGGTAGAGATCTACCTAACATTGAAGGTGTGATAAGGGAACATGGGACACAGGTGGACAGTAGCCTCCGCTTTGATGAAGACAGTGCCACACTACACCTGTAATCAGTCTGTCTGTTATGTCATGACAGCAGGTGTGTCATCTATAGAAATATAGGGCAGTGTTCCCCTCTACCCATCACAATGCCATGTGTGGTATGTACCTCACATGACAACTACACCAGGTGAAAAGGCCACAGACATACCTCCCAAAGGGTAATACTGGCCGCAAACAGATGCCCTATGCAGACTGACTCACAAAACCACATCTACACTGTATTGCATACTGGCCACACAGAGGTGACCTCTGCCGGGCATACAGAGGTATCATAGCTGGGTGACAACCACCATGGCAACATATCACAATCCCTCCGGGATACATGCTCTAGGGACCTAAACCTTGTCAGCTCACTAAACAGCACATGCTGGAGGGATAGGTTCCCATCTCAGAGATATGCCATACACCGGAATAGACCAACTAGCAATAGCAAACAAGGCTCCTCATTAGCAGTTGTCATAAATACCCCTGATGATTGTGTGAGAGATTGGTAATACACCCCAGGAAACACCTCTGTGGTTCTGGATGGCAGGGGCAAGTGAAATCAAAGTGCATGTGTGTCAAAGGCCAGGGTAGCATATGGCTAGGCTGCCATAGGCCCTAGGGCCAACAGCATATTACCTACCTATGACACTATGCACTCACACATGTACTCAATGCAATACCTGCTATGTGAGGTTGAATAAGTGTAACGCTGAATGTGTACAAGGTCTGTAAAGGTGTGATAGCTTAGTGTAAAGTTGTATCTGACATGGTAGTGTCTATCCTAGCTGTGAGGACAGCAAATGATATGTAATGTACTATTAGGCAGACATAGTAGTATGGCATATGATGTGACGTAGTTCCTTGTTGACGAATATGGTGTCTCATTGTAGGCTAAAGCAATACATGTATGCTTAGTGAGTGGTACTGCTGGTGAATCCAACTCCCATATGAACTATAGTACTACCAGAAGCTGTAGGCCTAAACAGCACAGTATGGTGTGTGTTCACATTGCTTGGAAACACTGTCATCTGTGTTTCCTGTAGTCTGCACAGAGGACAAAACTCAGTCATAAGGGTGTGTAAGTAGTGGCACACAGTACTGTATGGTACATAGGTAATGCTCATCTATGTTGGCATACAGTGGTGTGTTGTATGTTTGTCTAATGTGTGTGTAATCATGCCTGTACAATGGCTGCAATCATATGTGTGTTACAGGATATACGTGTGTATCCAGCAACATATATACTCTATTACAGCAGTATGCCACCTATAGTAACAACTGTACACATCTGTTAGGCAGGGCTATGGCATCAATGACTAGGGTGGTTGACTGGTACTACTGTACATGTACTTTACATTCATTGCAGTGGATGACATCTCTGTCTGTGCATTGGTGTGATATACACCCCTGTCTTGAGGTTGTGCAATGTGTCCCAGGCACTGTTAGTTAGTTGTGGCCTGACAACCAATAAGTGGTATTGAACGTGTGTAACCTTTGACAGACAATAGGATGGTATATATGTCAGTAAAGTGATATCTGTGGTTAAAGGTGTAAAGTGTGCCACAGGACTCGCTCACACATATTGTTCATATCTTTGTCAGCCAGATGGCCCACCAACGCAATCCATCATACACAGCGGATGAGGAAGAGGTGATACTACAAAGCTTATAGCAGCAGTACACGATGCTGTTCTCCAGAAGCAGCCAGCACCAGAAGGAGTGGACTGCACTGTGGCAGGAACTTGTTCATTGAGTAAATGACATAGGCATGCATAACTGGACATATGAGCAGGTACACCATCACTGCAGTGATTTAATTAGACATGTCCGGCGGTGTGCATCTGATATTTAAAGACAACAGCATGCCACAGGTGGTGGGGTGGCCATTCACCCCCCCTCTCCAGAGTGGAAGAGCTGCTCCTAAGCGTGGTGACTCCTGGACAACAGCAACATCAACCTCTGACATGTGTTGTCATGGAGGCTGGAGCCACCCAGCATGTCCACCCGGAGCAAGCAAGTAACATGCCCTATCTGTAGACGACAGTTAACTGTATTGTCAGATTATGTCTACGTGAGATGTGTACTGTGTGTTTAGCAGTTCTGCTACCTAGTGTTGTGCAATACTGATATTTCAAATAATATCTCTACACCTGTGACTGTTGACTGTTGTTATACTTCAGTTTAGCATACCCACTGTAGCAATGCCACAGTTGTGGCCACTGACTAACTCTCTCATATTCTCATGTGGCCACTGACGAACTGTCTCATATTCTTGTAGGTCCCTCTGGTGTGACAGCAGGGCAGCCAATCCATGCTGGTGAGTGTGTTATAACTGCAATGTTGGTAATGAAATATGCATGTCATAGGTGAGGTGTAGGCCATGTACACGTAACAGACCAATGCATAATGCATGCCGTGCATGTTTGTTGTAAGACGTTGAACAGCTCAGTAATGTCAGTAGCTGCCTCACTGACATGCAATACACAGAGCATAAGACACAGTTGTGGCAACCCCGTACTGCACATTGGATAGGCATAGTTGCAACACCTGTACACAACATAACACCTTTATCATACACAGTACACAAAGACATGCTACCTATGGAGTAACCACACACCCGCTGTAAGGTCGCACTTCAGTATCCCACATGTCATCCACACACACATGATGTACCTCAGGGGTAGAGGCCTATCATAGGGCTGTGCAACACTCTTCAACACATAAAACAGTCATGTTAGGCAATGCTCCCTATTGGGCACCTTATACACCCATGTACAAAATGGCTGTGTAATAGTGAATGTAGCCACGGCACTGCAGTTCAGGTACAGCATGCTAGGCGGTGGTCTGTCACACAGTAGTAACTGTGAGTGACCAGAAGACGCATGATGATGATGATGATGGCACATGGTAGTACACTCCATCCAGTTTCAGTGACCACAGTACTACACATAGCGGTCTTTGCTTTGCACCTCATTGTTGTGTGTGTGTGCAAACATATGCACCTATACATAATATGCATAGCATGTTGTGTGTGTGCTTACATATGCCAGTATACACAATATGTACAGCTGTCGCCATCTGTACAAAGAGTCACATATATGTCCTTGAATGCTATTGGGTGTATAGGTCACATGACACACATTGGGTATGTGTGGTGTTTAATGTTGCAGTCGTGGACCATGCCATGTCATGGCTGGCACCGACATATCGGCAATATGTCCCACACTCACCGTAACCACTGTACAATGGCCATGTCGAGCATTGGGATTCCTTCAGGTCTACATGCACCACTCATCCCATGTCTGTACATTGCATGCATTTGCTGCACCTGTGCCCACTATTATTCGCTATGGACACAGACACTGTAAGCAGACATGGCAATTTATGTGTCACACAGATAACACATGCAGCCATGGTATGTATACCATTGAGTGATGTTGCACAGGACATTGCAGAGCAGATAATACTTGCACAGCAATGTTGTGTCCATGTACACATTGTGTTCCAGGGTGTAGACAATCACTGAACAACTACACACATGCATCACAGCCATGTATAATGTCATTAAATAGGGCCATCAACACTTGCACTGCATGGTCTTGAGCAATACATATTCTGATGCTGACACATGTGAGGTGACTGTTTGCCCTGTGATACTGTCACCCTCCTTCACCCACTATTGTGTATGCATTGGATTGCTGGTGTGTGTGTGTGTGAATGTGCTGTGGTGAGCAGTGTATTTGTGTTCATGTGTGCATGTGTGCATGTGCTCATGTGTGCATGTGTGCATGTGTGCATGTGCTCATGTGTTCATGTGTTCATGTCTGCATGTGTTCATGTGTGCATGTGTGCATGTGTGCTAACATCATGTACAGATTGTGAAGTGTGTTTCTTGTCTTCCTTCCAGAGGTGCTGAGTTAGGGCTGTCTGAATGCAGCAGGGAACCTAATGTCACTGCCACTAATAGTGGAGAAGATGAGACATGTATTGTGGTACAAGAAGGTCTGTCAGGGTCTGTCGTTGGTCCACCAATCGACAGTACACAGCGTTCAACCCCAACTATGCGCACACTCATACTGCCAATACATCCCTCATCACCAATGGCCTTAGCTGATGGACAGCATACAGTCGGCATTGACCAGGAGAGTGTGGTACCCATGGCACATGCATCCCATCACAGCAGCCATAGCCGGATTACTGGAATGGTACCACATAGGCGGATGTCCAGGGGTTCGGGGGGAGCACCACTGGTCGTATTGCCTCTGGCAAACATGCCCCCAGAGGTATTACAACCTCCAGTATGTTCCGGGCTGTAATGCAGGCACAGGCACGTATGGAACGGTACAGTGTCATTAAATAGGGCCATCAACACTTGCACTGCATGGTCTTGAGCAACACATATTCTGATGCTGACACACATACCTCCAGTATGTTCCGGGCTGTAATGCAGGCACAGGCACGTATGGAACGGTACACCCAACAGGGACTAAGGGCACAGAGGTCCCATTATACTGCTATCAATGACAGCATCTGTGACCTTGCCGGTAACATCTGGAATTACACCGAGGTCATTGATAGCCGTTGGAGGGAGACATTAGATGTCCTCCACAATGTGTTAGCCATGAGCCAGGACTGTGCGGGATGGATGGGAAGCCGATGCGGATGCATGCCAGCAAGAGCATCAGCTGGCAGTCGTCGCAGATGGACCATGGATCACAGCTGCTCCCGTAGTGGCAGTACCAGCCCCAGCAATGCTGGGGCTGGCCTGTCCATTGACCGTCCTACTAGACCACATGCATTTGGCACTGGCCAGTCCCAGCAGGGACATGGGTCCAGTCATCATACCTCTGCCTCTGATGATAGCACCCAGTCAGGGTTGGTACCCAGTACTGCCCGTAGCACCCCTGCCAGGCACAGGTACCATGTCCGTGGCCAGAGACAGTGATCTGTATGGCCTAGCAGGTACAGTCTGTGGCTGTCCCATAACCACCCGTATATGGCAGCCACATGGTGGACTTGTCTGCATGCAGATACACACACATTAACCAAACAACTATGGCTCACACATACACACACACATTACATCAACATTGGCCCATGCTGTACTGTTGTCCCTCACACACACACACACACACACACACACACACACACACACACACACACACACACACACACACATGTTGATTGGATGGTCAATGTCGGGCTCTGGCAAACCAACAACACACCCTGTGCAAATGATGACACCTGTGCCGCTTCCTGTCACCTGTCACATTGATGCAGGAATAGGCTAACTTGGTTCTGATGCACAGGGTGACATTATAGCAGTGTAGCAATAGTAGCAAGTTGCCAACAGGAAAGTGTACTGATATCCTTGTAGGTATATCTGAGCAGCCATTATGCATCACAGCTCTGATAGTCATTGTAGCATTGTTTACACCAGTGTTAGATCTGAGTATGTATTGTCCAGCCATGTGCCACTTGGCTGAAGTGTACAGTGTTGCCAGCATGTGTTATTGAGTGGACAGTACGTGTGTGATGTGTGCATTACAAATTAGCAGGAGTACATCTGTGAACATGGTGTGTGCGCACTGACTGCATGTACGTGCATAGTGGACACTTGGGATGTGCGACACACCCTGTTGTACACGTTGTTAACATCTCATGGTATCTTTCAATGGCCAGTATGCATTCTACTACAGATATGTACTAACATGGGTACACATATGTGTATGACATGGGTTGACACTATGTTGTGGGTGATACTGTTGATATCTGTCAATGATCTGCATTCTGGTAGTGTACACCACCTCAACAGCATGACTATAACCAATCATTAGATGATGTCCTGACAAATGACACACAGCTGTAGGGAACTCAGTAACAGTTGGATCCTTCTGGTACTATACTATAACAGTAACCAGTGGTATTGACTGCCACACGTTCCTGGGATCACACCTGTGCGGCATATAGCCCTCTTAGATACATGCAAACACACTAGGGATATGTCCATCCACATCTGGAAATGCATGCATTGGCCTACACTGCATTCCCTGGATGGGACGCATATCCTACACAAGGGTATCATATAGACAGATACCTGTTGTCCAATACATGCTGTATAGTTTTAAGCCAACTATGGCATAGTCACCCACATTTACTAGACATACTATCCCGACCGTACCACATAGGTGGTAGCCCTCAACATGTATGTTGGGTACCAATGTGTACAGACAGACACGTGTTATGTCATCTGTCCCTTGGTATCCACATATCCATAGGTAATATGGGGTCCATCGGTGTTTCACATAACACATTAGGGGCCTGCGTACATATCCACAGGGCTGTTGTACACCTATAATGACTGTCCAGTCGTTGTTGTGTATGAACATGTGTGACATATACTCCAGGCAATTACCTTCACTCACAGTACTCTATAGTACATGTCATGGGTGTGTGTGGCACAGATGACCTTGGCCAGGGATCACTACAGTGGCTGGGCTTGTCACATACATACATATGTAACCTATGATCTGAGAAGCAGCGGCACAATCTGTCGAAGGAAACAAATGTATTCATGTAGTATGCAGGCTTCACACCTATGTACTGATTGAGGTCACATGTACACATATCCATTTGCCACGCATATACCCGATGTGTGCAATGCACATATGTTTTAATCATATGTCATACCGTAGTAAAAGCAAAACCCACACTGTATTGACCACCTGTGGCACACAGACACACACTTAGTGTTTGCAGGATTCAAACCCCTATCTAACTATGTTATGATACTAGAGAGATACACATTAACACGGCATGCTATATGCTTTCCTGGGTGATTTCTGTTCTCCTGATATATTTGTAGGATGCTGACATCATCAGACATTCCAAAGAGGGATGTGCCTCTTTTAATGTGTTTTCCCAGTCTCCAAAAAGGCTACTCCTTTCAAAGAAAATCACACACATACACAACTGTCAGCACTTGCAGGATTTAAACCCCTACCCAACTATATTATGATATTAGAGAAATATACATTAACACAGTGAGCTATATGCTTTACTGGGTGTTTTTTGTTCTCCTGGTATAGTTGTAGGATGCTGACATCATCAAATTAGACATGGGAATGTGTGTGCACTTTCTTTTATGCAATCCCAGGAATGATCCATGTGGGTCGGCAGGTATTAACAGCTTGAACAGGACCCTGTGAATCGCACCTTGTGTGATCTATCTGTGGACACATTGACATCCTGTCATATGTCAACACATATCTATGCACAGATTGTTGGTTTTGTGGATACGACATGTGTCTGTGATGTTGATGAAGAGCTATGCAAAGTCTTTGTGGGACATGTGTAGCTTTGTTCAGTGATGTATGTCCTGGGTGTCTGCCTTGCAAATGGTGTAGCATGTTTGGAAACCATGATCTGCACATGAACATACCACAGCTGGTAGGGTTGTGTGTTTGTCAGCTTCCAATAGATCTGTTTCTGACTTCAGCCATAATGCAATCCATGGCCTTGCAGATCAGACTTTATAGGCTTACTGGACTATACTTCCCATGATGTGTTCTGCACCCACACTTGTGGGGAGTGCCATATGTTGCTGTAACACATTCGACAGTTCCAGACCCTGTGAGTGGGTGAGACTCAACAGACTGTTCAGGTGCAGGGTCTGTTTGTTCTGTAGTGCATGCATGACACATATTGGGAAACATTGTAATCCAATTGCTGCCATGCTTTTGGCGTTGGGGGGAGCTGGTCAGCCATTCTACACGTGATATCTCCTGGTATGATGTCAGGGGCTATCGTCAATGGGAGGTGGTTATGTATATATGGGCCTGTCTGACAGGATGTCGGCATTGTCAGTAAGGTACAGTTGGCCCTGACTCAGGACATATATTGTACATTACTATTTATGACATAGCTGAAGGACATGTCATGATTCTCAGTCTGGACTCCTTCTCAGCTACTCTTTACAAAATACCAACAAACCTGAGCACTAATCCCGGTTATACTCTTTTACACACTTAATACCCTACTGATCCTTTGTGATCAGGCTACAGAGTATGTCATCATAATATGCTGGCATGTCCAGGGGTCGGTTTCGTGTGTACTCTCCAGTCCAGCTAGTGAATATTGTGGTTATGACACAATGTCACATCTGCCTCATGTACACAGACAACCCTCTCCTCCTCCCAACACACTCAGATATATGTGAGAGATGCAACAGTATTGACATACAGGAGGCTGAGCTCTCTCGACCCATGACTGGCATGGTCTATCAGGTGGTGAAGGTGACCACACACCACATATCAGTCTCACATACACCGATAGCAACAGAAATCAAACCACATTATCACACATACACATACTCAGAAGATCTACATACACTCTGTCTAAGCAGCAGAGACCTCCAAAGCAGACACACAAACACCTGCTACCCCACTACCATACCCTCATATCACATAGTTCACAATGTCAGTGTGCCACACAGTCACTGCCCTTCGGGCTAAACAACACACCTGATACACTTGTAATGGGTGACACTTAATGTCAGACACACTGACATCTCACTCACCAGGCCAAACAAGGGAATAGTCACTTTGAGCTGTCTCTCAGGTGCCAGGATCCGCCACATAACAGATGCACTCAGGTCACTCCAAAGCAGGTCCAGGACTGGCTCCATCATTGTCCATGCTGGTGCGTACAACCTCAGACGTTCCTCCCTGGACCACATGACATGATACATAGAGGAACTCTCTGATCATGTAGCCCAGGCCAGTATGACCGTGACCTTGTCTAGCATCTTACACTCACCAAGTATGATGTCTCAGTATACCAACAAACTGATCACATTTAACAGTTGGCTAACATATTGGTGTTATTCAAAGGGGATACAGTGTCTGTCAGCCTGGGGTGACATGCTCGACATGCCACATAGCTTCCCTATGGACAGCTTGCACCTGTCACCCTTGGACTTTTGAATACTGGCTAATGCACTTGCTGCCACCATACTGCCTTATTTAAGCGGGGCTCAAAAGACAGACCCACCTCCATAGACATTACAGAGTAGATGATACTGAGGGTAATGCTGCTCAACACCAGATGTATTACCCTCACATTGACCACACTCAAGAATCCCCTCAGTATGGAGAATAGCAATATCTGTGCACTAACAGACACATGGTTCAGGCTCCCACATGCACACCAGCACTACCAGGTTATATTTTGTACCATGCTTTCTGACCACATAACTCAGAATGGCCAACACAAATAGGGGGAGTATCCATATACATCACAGATACACATACCTCCGGGTTGGTAGCACTGCACAAAGCATCACGGACCATACATATGCACCTAACATTGTGCAAATATGCCTTTTGGTTTGTTGCCTGCTACAGACTACACTCACAAACTCAGCAACCACACTCGGCTTTCCAGGGAACACTGAACAATATGACGGTCTCCCCAAACACCATTATATTGGGTGACATCAAATACACACACATTGACTGGGGATAGTACTCAGGCCCCAACACCCTCACCCAACAGTTGCTACAATTTGTAAACTCATATGCTATGGCACAACCGGTCACCACACCCACAAGAGGGGACAACATATTGGGCATGATCATCACCAACATGGGGTCTCTATGTTCCACACCTGCGATATACCCCTCATTGGTAAGGACAGAACATACTTTATCTCACTGGACATCCATATCCTGTCCCCACACACATCCTGGGTAATCTTGATGAACTTCCCAAAAGCAAACGTCACACTTCTCCATACCACGGTGGTATCCTTCAGAGACCCTGGGTCAGTGGTAAATATGGCTCAGACTGCTGAATCTTTTACATACACAGTCTATGGACACCTAGTGGACTGCATGGATCAGATCATACTATTCAAAATAACACCTGGACTCATTCCTCCAATGGCAGGGGACCTGTCTGGTGGACCCTGGCCATTAATACACTATACAACAAAAGGAGGAAGCTACTACATGATAGAGCACAATCCCAGACAGGGAAGGCATCTGTGATCTGTACTAGCAGACAGCTACAATCACTCATGTATTTATGTCAGGCCCACTTCTAACGGACAATTGCACCAGACACATCGGACACTCACAAGGCTTTCTTCAGTTAATTAGGGTACCTGGCTGGACACTCACTGATATGCTGTGTGTTACTGCATACTGACTGAACATACCCTGAACCCACAGACATTGCCAACATCCTGTCAAACAGGTTCAATGCAGATGCTCCCCCCATCCCCCCTAATGAGGTACTGTCCATCCCAACAGAGTGTAACCTCCCTGACATCACGAATAAACAGGTGAGTGCTGCCCTCCCCACAGCGGACAACACAGCATCAATGGGACCAGACAGTGTCCCGGCCTGTGTTGTACATGGCCTTCGTGACAGACGTAACCCTCACATTACATCACTGTTCGATATCAGGGTTACTGCAGGATTTGTACGACCAAGAACCAAAAGGCAAAACACCAATATTTGTGTACTGGATGCGAGTTCCAGTCTTCCCAGGTAATACTCACAGCTAAGCCAACAACTGTTGTATCACAAAAATATTTGTCCCAAATGAGAAGGAAACTCAGAAAACAACCAAAATGTTCCACGATTTATTTCACACGATCACAAACAAGTGAACCGCCGTGAGCAGCTCCAACAATGAACACCACAATCACAAACAGCACGATCTACCTAGGTTTCGTCCGTAGACTTCTTCAGAATAATACCTTGCCTTCTTTTGCCACTTAAATATCCACAGTGAAACCAATCTTTCAATAAAACAATTAACCATTGAAATATTTAAAGCACAACCACACTTTTGAGCCATTTTATAAAATATGTAAACCAAAAGCAGAGCACCAACAGATACAAACGAAAAAGTCTCCGGCACAATAAAGGTTATCCTTCTATTGGTAAAGCAGGCAGGCCACTCGATAGGTACCAAATACTTTAATCCAGAAAATCACTTCATTAGACAAAAACAAAGTCCATACACAGTAGCCTGGATCGATTAAGCGCTTTCGTCTCCTTACAACGGAGACTTCATCAGAATAATTTATGTAACTCAAATGTGCTTTTTATACACTCACCATGTTCATTAATTAACAATCAAAATACTAAATGCTAATCAGCCTTAAAGCCATAGCCCTTCTAAAAAATGTTGTTAATGGATGGAATTCATTTAGAAGGTAGTGTTCATTTAAAAGACACACTTAATATAGAATGTTAATTACTAACAAAGCACATTAACCATCCTGTAAAATCAAAAACGAGATCAAAATACAAAAACAAAAACAAAAGCAAACAGCATATATATCAGTCACAGGCTGAGTTTTTTAAAAAAGTTTACATTAAGGTACAAGTACAAAGTCTCACAATGCTTTAACCTAATAGGTCTGAGTTCCTATACATTCCTAAACAAACTCATAAATAACCTATAGCTGAGAACTTATAAGGGACCTATGAACTATAATTTCCAATCATCTAAATCAGGGGGACCTAAACCTCTTGTGTGCAAAAATCAGTTAAAATGGAACCTGTTTATATTCAATATTAATATCATCATATTCAACGGAACTACCGAGCCATCAATTGATTAAGCATATAAATGTAAACAATACATAATGCTCATAGTTATGAATGCTTGAACCATATTTATATAATTAAATACATAAATATATTAGTATTAATAAATATTAAATATATATAAATTATATAAATAAATAATTATAAATATGTAAATATATAAATATATAAAAACATAACCATAAATACATAAATATATAATAAATATATCACTGTATAAATATATAAATATATACATACCAATGTTAAAATACTACATGGATAAAAAATACCAGAAAAAATGGACTTATTTATAATATTTATGCAATTCACTTGGTTTTATTATGTTGTTATTATTATTGTGTTATGTTATTTTATTTTGTGATTTTGGGATCTGCGGCCAATAGCTTAAGTGCTGGAGTAATAGAAATGTGGTCATTTAAACCTTTGTCACAACATGCATTCGATTTTAGCTGCCAAATCATTTCTCTGTATTCTACCTTAGTTTCCCAGTCACCTCCTCTCTCCAAGGGTCCTACCACCTCAAGAACCCAGAATTTAAAGTCAGCTTTTTCACATTTCATCACATGCCTGTATAAAGCATTATTCTCATTACGTCTGTTAATATCTCTAATATGTTCATAAATTCTGTTTTTTAGTTTTCTTTCCGTTTTTCCAACGTATTAGCTTTCACATTCTTTACAGAACACTAAATACACTACTCCTTTTGTGTAACAACTACTGTAATGCTTCGATGTTAACTTGAGGGGAATACTGGATATATTAACTTCTTTACTCTCGTGGATGTATGAACATTGGGCACACCTCCCACACTTAAAAGTTCCGTGTTTCCTACTGGCCCCATCTGTATAAGCCCCTTTTCTTTCCACTATATTCTTAATGTTAAAATTTCTTCTAAAACTAAATTTCAAGCTATTCTTAAAAACCTCGGTTCTAGTGGCCACGTGTTTAAACATGTCCCAGATTTCATTCATACTTCTTCTAAACTACCCTGTACCGTAAAAATAGGTTGTAGTTAAATATGGGGTATACTTGATTTCTTCAACCATCATGGTATTACCATTTTCAACATAATTTTCAGTAACCTCAGTTTTTGAATTTAAAAGTGGAATATATTTTCTTGTATTTCTTCCTAAAACCACATATTCCTTCACTGAGGAGACAAGCTGTATCGGATACCCTCTTTCCTTAAACAAACCTTCAAGAAAGGAAATCTCCTTATTAAATTCATCATTGTCTGAAATCATTCTGGCCATCCTAATCATCTGGCCCTTAACTATATTTTTCTTTAACTGCTTAGGATGGTCACTATTGTAATGCAGGTAGGCATTTGAAAAGTGTTCCTTCCTGTATATATGGGATTTGTAACATTTATTAGTCTTATCCTTAATCAGCCTAATATCCAAAAAATGTGTCTCATCAGTATCAATATTGTGTGTGAATTTCAAAAATGACGTTGTACTGTTAATATACTCTACAAACACTTCTATTTCCTTTCTTGTACCTTTCCAAAGGATAAAAATATCATCCAAAAACCTGTAGTAATCCACTATATGTTGATTATATTCAGTGTTAAAAATAAAGTGTCTTTCCCAGTATAACATGATGGTGTTTGCAAAGATTGGGGCACAAGCTGACCCCATGGCCACCCCTTCCTTCTGGTGATAATAATCACCCTCAAAATAAATAAAATTATATTTTAAAACAAGTTCCATGTTCAATAAAACATTTCTAAAATCCAAGGGTGAGAGCCAGTCCATTTCCAGTAATATCTTTTCAAACCACTCCATCCCAATGCCCTGAGGGATAACAGAAAATAATTCTTTAACGTCAATAGTGATAAAAAACACGCTTTCCAAATATATACATTTTCCTATTTTGCTTAGAAAATCCCATGAATCCTTTAGGATGTGTTTCCATTTAGAGTATATAGGCTTAGTCATGGCATCCACATATATTGCCATGGGTTGGGTTTTGGATCCATGGGAGGCAACTATGGGTCTAAGCGGAGGGTCCAGTATGGATTTGTGTACCTTGGGTATTCCAAATATACCCGGTATAACTGTTTTTTTTACTTTAAAATAATTGTATAATGGCATGTCTATTAAACCAGTCAATAAATTATCCTCTAAAATAATATCCATCTTTTGGTACTGTATATTAATCTCATTTTTAGAAATGAGACAGTAGTTCTCATCCTTGTCCAAAATCTCCTTCATTTTTCTAATATAATCCCAGGTTTCCATCAAAACCACACCCCCTCCCTTATCAGGCTTCATCACCCTTAGCTCCCTATTCTTGCTCAACTCATATAGAAGCTTTTCTTCTTCTTTACTTAAATTACTATTTTTGGAAGCATAGGCCCTATATTCTCTCCTAATTCTGTCCATAGCACATTGTTCAAAATTTGAAATTTCATGTTGTAATGGTGGGTTCCAAACACTGTGCCTAACAAACTTATTTTTATTACCATTAAAATTGTTGTTATTCTGATTTATAGCCTCACAATTAATATGTTGGAGGTTTAGTTTTCTTGTAAATCATTTAACATTAAGCATGAGTTTCTCCACACTGGGTTGTTTGGCTGGTACAAAAGAAAATCCTTTAGTAAATAATTCAAAATGACACGGCTTAATTTCAATACCTGTGTAATTAAAAATGTTAAATTTGTTATGTGTGTAAATAATCTGCTTTGCACTATCAGAATTATCCACTGTTGTTAATTCACACTGCTCCATGTCATAGTCCACAGTAGTTAAAAAACCTGTTCATCACCCTTTTTCCTTCCAACAAAATTCTCCCTATTTGTAGCTTGTGCATAGGACTGCTGGTTCCTATTTCTTAGTCTCTCGGACCTTCTCACCTCATCAACCATCTCGGGTGAGCCCATTCTACTTGCACCTCGCTCACCATCTAGAATGGGGAAATCATCGTCTAACAAACTATTTCCCCTGTCCTCATAATGTCCCTTGTTAGAATTATGCCTATTGTATCCATTGTATCTCCCCTGATGCCCCTGTGCATATCCACCCCTAAAATATGTTCCATGGGTTTGTGCAAACCCATCACCCATTTGTCCCTGTGGTTTAAAAGAGCGTTGCCTGTATCTAGGCATATTAGAGTTTCTAGCGTTAAAATTGGAATTAAAATTTTCACTATGAATATATGCTGTCCCTGCATTGTATTCATTTAGGTCCCTATTAAGCTTTTTTAATTTTCTCTTAATATTGGAATTAATATACACATCAATATCATGCAGCAATCGGTAATACATATGTTTGTACTCATCCATCGCAAACAACAAATCACAACTAATGTCAGCCTGTAACTGGTCAATCTCTTTTTTAATATCATGCATAGTTTTAGAATTATGCTCCGTCATTGCTTTGATAATAGACAGTCCACAACTATTTAAAATTTTACAAATTTCTTTAAAAAATACCTGGTCCCCATAAACACTGTTGGGGAACCTATTCAACCTTAGGCCTTTCGGTACAATATTGTCCTTAATACAAAGTTCAAAGTACCAATTTTCAACAGACAATGACTTGTATTTGGATAAAAGTTTTTTAAGAAGCTTACATTTGTCCTTATAAGTATAGTCATTGTTACACTCCTTGGCTCTAGGCATGTCATTTTCGCCAGGATGGCCCTGGAATGTTTTGTTTAACCAAGTCACAAAGTCTATATTTTTGTACGCTTCCTCAAATCCATAGTCCTTGCCTTGAAAATCGCCCGTTTCTGTAGTCAAATTAGGGACTGTCCTTTGTTGTTTTCTGCCGTTGGCTGCCCCATAACTTCCTTGCCTCTCTCGACTAGGCTGCTCGTTCGAGCCGTTAGTTGTACGTCCACTCCTTGGGTCCTTCGGGCTGCTCTGGGCGCATGGAATTCCACTACTTGTGCCTGCCTGCGTGTTATCAGCCTGCGTGTGATTTTGAATAACACGAAGCAGTTCGCTAAGCATACTGCTGTTATTCATGCTGAAACACTTCTTTGAAAAAACTTTACAACAGGATTCCTCGTATCCGAAAACCGAAAAGGCAACTTGTAAACCAAAAGCAGAACACCAACAGATACAAACGAAAAAGTCTCCGGCACAATAAAGGTTATCCTTCTATTGGTAAAGCAGGCAGGCCACTCGATAGGTACCAAATACTTTAATCCAGAAAATCACTTCATTAGACAAAAACAAAGTCCATACACAGTAGCCTGGATCGATTAAGCGCTTTCGTCTCCTTACAACGGAGACTTCATCAGAATAATTTATGTAACTCAAATGTGCTTTTTATACACTCACCATGTTCATTAATTAACAATCAAAATACTAAACGCTAATCAGCCTTAAAGCCATAGCCCTTCTAAAAAATGTTGTTAATGGATGGAATTCATTTAAAAGGTAGTGTTCATTTAAAAGACACACTTAATATAGAATGTTAATTCCTAACGAAGCACATTAACCATCCTGTAAAATCAAAAACGAGACCAAAATACAAAAACAAAAACAAAAGCAAACAGCATATATATCAGTCACAGGCTGAGTTTTTTAAAAAAGTTTACATTAAGGTACAAGTACAAAGTCTCACAATGCTTTAACCTAATAGGTCTGAGTTCCTATACATTCCTAAACAAACTCATAAATAACCTATAGCTGAGAACTTATAAGGGACCTATGAACTATAATTTCCAATCATCTAAATCAGGAGGACCTAAAACTCTTGTGTGCAAAAATCAGTTAAAATGGAACCTGTTTATATTCAATATTAATATCATCATATTCAACAGAACTACCGAGCCATCAATTGATTAAGCATATAAATGTAAACAATACATAATGCTCATAGTTATGAATGCTTGAACCATATTTATATAATTATTTTTTATAGTTTTTGTCTAATGAAGTGATTTTCTGGATTAAAGTATTTGGTACCTATCGAGTGGCCTGCCTGCTTTACCAATAGAAGGATAACCTTTATTGTGCCAGAGACTTTTTCATTTTATAAAATACACATATGATTACATTTCAAAATGAATATCTCTAAATTGAATGTTAGTTAAAAAAAGAGAGAGCTGCGAAGCCAGCCAATAATGCATATACTGTATTAAAATTCAAATGAAGTGAACTTAATTCATGTGAACATACCTTCAAAATGTAATGAATATATGTATATGTATGTATGAATGATATATGATAAATAAATATATTAATATACTAATAATAAATAAATAAATATATATATATATATATATATATATATATATATATATATATATATATATATTTATGTTAAAAAATGAATAAAATGACTAAATTTAAAACTACTAAGTTTAAAACTATTATTGTTGTATATGAAAAATGTAAATATGCATATAAATTACATTATGTGACGATTTTAATAGTATTATTAATATTGTGTTGAACAGACCTCATATAACAGTGTATGGGTCAACGCCCCTTGATGTTTTTTAATTTTAACAGGGGCTTAATACTACAATATTCATTTAATCCAGGTGAATTGTAGGCATTTAAATGTATTTGCCATTTCAATTCACTCACATCTAAATCCAAGTCTATTATTCTGCCTTGTATATCCAACATGACCTGATTGATTATACAAAATTTGAATTCATGATCAATATTGTCAATTATATGCCTTGCCAGGGCATTTGTGGACAAGATGTTTAATGTCCAACAAATGCTCTTTGATTCTGTCCCTGAAGTGTCTACTAGTCTTACCTGCATAAAATGCATTGCACTTCTGACATAGTGCCAAATAAACCACATTAGATGTGAAACAATTGAAATGCCCATATATATTAATATATATACCATTTACAATACAATTATCTCCTGTAGTCTTAATGTGTTGACATGTCGAACATCTACCACATTTATAATTTCCTTTGGGTCTATTTGTGGAAATATTTCTATCATTATACTCAAATATATTTTTTAAGGATGCGTCCTTCCTATACACATATTGAATCTTACCTTTGAATAATCGCGCCATATCATTATTTAACTTAAAAATATCCCAATTTCTATTTAATATACTTTGTATTTGGTAAATATTATCATTGTAAGTTATAATATATGACAATTTGGTTTTAACTTGATTTTGATTTTGGTTTCTCATAACTTCCATGTTGTCAATTGTTAACCCATCTACATTCAAAATGGCCTTGTATATACCCATTAATCTTTTTCGCTTAACCTCATCAAATATATCAGAACATAATTCTATTGGATAACCCCTATTGATAAATAAGGTCACTATAAAAGATAATTCATCCAGAAAATCTCCGTCATTACTGACCATTCTGGCCACCCTGACCATCTGGCCTTTAATTATGTCTTTCTTCTGATGGTCACGGTGCCAGCTGCTGTATTGTAAATAGGAATTTGAAAACGTGGATTTTCTGTATATATTGGATTTCAACAACCCATCATCCTTATTTAAAGTTAACCTTACATCCAAATAAGTAATTGATTCAGAATTAATTTCATGTGTGAATTTTAGAAACCAAATGGTATTATTAATGTATTCCAAGTACCTTTCTAATCCACTATCATCACCTTCCCATATGAAAAAAATATCATCCAAAAAACGACAGTATGATTTTATATATATATATAAAATTCACTGTTGAAAATGAAATTATTTTCCCAAAAGGCCATAACATAATTGGCGTAAATGGGGGCACATGCTGCCCCCATTGCTACGCCTTTGACCTGCTTGAAGTAATTTCCTTCATAATATATATAATTGTTGTGGAGTACTATCTCCATTAATCTTACCATCAAATTAATATGTTCTTGTTCATACATACTAGTTTCAAAAATTTGTTCTTCCAACCACATCAAACCAGTTTCATGTGGTATTGATGTGAATAGGTTACACACCTCCACCGTAACAAAATAATTACCACTTTGGTACTTATAAAACTTCATCCTATTCAGGAAATCCCACGAATCCTTCAAAATATAAGAACATTTTTTTATTCCTTTTTGCAAGGAATTTGCAGGATTTGTACCCACGGAATGGCGTACATCGATAGTGGTCCAGCTCCACTGAATACTGCCATAACAGACTACAGACAATATCAGCCTATAGGGCTAACTAGCCTGTTCTGCAAAGCTGTGGAGCGTATTGTAATGGGACTCATGCACATAGACATGGGAAACCTACAGACACTGGGTCCTACACATTACAGTAGATCTTGTTGTGGGCAGATCTTGCCTGTTGGACCTGTTTGTATTCTTTAAACAGTTACCAGGTCCATCAGTGTTGGGACAGTTGTCCACACAGCCTGCCTGGACCTTGCACAACCCTTCAACACAATACCTCACACGGCCATTATGCATAGGCTTACCGGCATCAATAGACACATATCTCACACGATGGATTGCTACCTGGATCAGGGATAGCACCCACATGCTCAGTGTTGCAGGTGCCATGTCTGACTATACACCAGTTACACATGGCATCCCACAATGCTCAGTCCTGGGACCTCTCTTGTTCAGTATATATTTGTGTGATGTACAGGCTATCACAAGAGGGATATGGCTGCCCATGTTCACAGATGACTGCAAACTGGGTGCCATAACCAACTCTCCAGCTGGCACATGCATACTCATACAGGGTTAACAAAGACAGGATGACTGGTGCCTGAGCCATGGCCTATGGCTACATGCCATTAGTTGCATAGTCATCCCCTTTGAAAATGACAACATGCCCACACATTACCACATAGGTAGTAATACATTACATATGGTAGTAGTTGTTATGGATTTGGGGACATGACCTGTTCGTACTCTCGCCTTTGACAATCACATTGCCAAAGTGGTTAGACAGTACTTCTGCATAGCCTACCATATCCCACATGGTTTCACATGTTGATCACATGTGGTCATTGTGCCCCTATACTCATCACAACCATGCTTGGTTACTATGCCATATTTGGGTTGTACCTTACCCGACACCTGCAGCAACTGTAATGGCCACAAATGTTACTCATCAAGCAGATGTAGGGACTCACACGGATGTCCTGCACAGTTCAGATACAGTAACTACAGCTCTACTCAGTCACTTACCACCTACACGGATGTGTTGTGTGCCTGTAGTTTAAGGCAATATCTGACCCAGAATTAATGGACATGCTCCACCTCAGGATATTCAACTCCCTTGGAGCTACACACTCCAGGGACATATACCTCAGCATAGATGTTGATAGGACATGCTGGGAGGACAGATTATTATCTGTAAGGCTCCACTCACTACAGAGTGTAGTCCCAGTTTTGCATAAGCAGAGCCACCCACTGACCACCTACAGGTGAGATCTTGACAAGTGGATTGGTGATCGTATGTGTACCCATGGGATATCTTCTGGGTCCCTGCTAGACAGAGGCACAATACACTAAAGGTAACTGGGCTATCTTGTGTGACCTACTATTCACGGGCACAGTATTCTGATTTGACAGGGTTGCAGCAGCCAAACACACTCTGGCAATGCTTGAACATGCCCTAGGGCAGATAGCCTAGTATCAACCTCTGAACCTATGAAAATGTTCATGATGCACAATGTTTAATTGCTGATACTGTTTGCAGGTTTTTATCATCTTTGCTTTCCCACTTTCTATTACCCGCTTAGGTATCTGCAGAACATATTTGATTATGACTGGGTTCCACTATATTATATACGTGTCTCTTGTCATATAAGTGTGTGCACAGGGCAGATTACTGGATAGTGAGAGGTTCCTGGGTTAACACATGCAACTGCCTGATATGTGTGGCCCACTGCTGTACTCCAACATGGCCTAGGTGTGTGAGCATGCCCAGGTCAGACTGTCAGTGTTCTGTTGCCTGACATTTGTCTCATGTATTTGTGTGTGAGCATGCCCAGTGTGACCTTTCAGTATGTTGCTGTCTGAGGTCCACTACATTTGTTGATGTATGTGTACATGTCCAGTATTAACATTTCTACTGTGTGTGTTGAAAGTCAGGTTCTATTCTTACTGCAGGACTCACCTTTGTGTCATAACTCGGAAGGGATTATGCTGTGCCTGCAGGGTTTCCATGGAATACTTTGCATAGACTTATTAACATTTCTTCATACAGGTTAACCACTGCAATACTGTCATGGTTTAGTGGTTCAGTGCTATGACTATAGTGCACAGTATCCTGGGTTTCAGGACCATCACCACTTATGTTTTCATACTGAGCAGACCAGACTGCTTAAGGGCCAGTAGAGCAACTATGAGCATGTTGGCTTTTGTTCAGCTATGCCCTACTTAGACCCAGCTTGTCCAACATTGCTCAATATTAACCATCATTGCTGGACATTGGCCAATATTACTCAATATTGACCACATTTGTACTAGTTGGTGTGTGCGATTTGGTTTACATATACTACATGGTGGTAAATGCTGTTTAGCACTGTTTTATATTGCTTAACACATGGCAATCATGCCTCAGGTGTTGATGCAGGGCTGCCTATGTCGGATGCACATACTACACTTCCTATACATGTTTGACAGCAGGTAGTGTCAATGTAGGCATCCCTTTTACTATATGTGCGGGTCAGAGAGAGGTATCATTTCCAGAGTTCCTACTGAGCAAGTGTATGTGCTATGCGTGGCCTCTTTGCCAAGGCCAAAGCATACTGGGCACGCCTCCTTCTGCCTACTGGGGCAGGCTCTGGTTGTTTCTCCTTCGAGTCACGCTCTGCCTGTGATGGCCCTGGCAATGGTGGGGGGCTGTTTGGCCCAGGCCTATGCTGGTCCTTTTGCAGCTGTTTTCGCAGGATCATATTATGTAGCATAGCACATACCATGACAATTTGGGTACATGTAGTTGGTGAGTACTGCAAGGCTCCATCAGATGTGCCCAGACACCGGAACCATGACTTGAGCAGCCCAAACACATTCTCGATTACATTTCATGTTTGTTCGTGTGCCTCATTATGGCATTCCTGCTCAGGTGTGTGTGCATTTCTGATGGGTGTCATCAGCCACGGCTCCAGTGCATAGCCAGCATCCCCCACTAGGTATCCATGTGAGATGTCCCCATTGGCAAATGTCTGATACAGCTGTGTCAGATGCCAGATATGGGAATCATGGTAGCTTCCAGGGCAGCCAGCACACACATTCAGTAGTATGCCCTGGGCATCACACATGACCTGGCAGTTGATGGAGGGGAAGCACTTGTGGTTGAAGTAGACCCTACCCCGCTCACCAGCTGGTGCTTTGATGCGTATGTGCGTGCAGTCTATTGCACCCACTACTTCAGGGTATTCCGCTATTTTCTGGAAGAGACGCATATTGCTGGCCAATACCTCATGGGAATTGGGAAAGTATACATGATCACCGACATGTGCTGACATGGCATCCAGCAACTGGTGCAGTACCCTGGATGCTGATGCCTGTGATATTCCCATCATATCACCAGTTGGTCTCTGGAAGGTACCTGTTGCTAATATTCTTAGGCCAACACATACCTTAGTTTCCACTGGGATGGGTTCCTCTCTGTTGGTTCTGTGTTCACCTCACTGTGGGTTGTCCAACAGCATTTACATCATCACCACCCTCAGCATGTGGCATATGTCGCCTTATAACAGCAATGGCAGCCCCTAACATTTTTTGCTTCAGTACAGCTTTTTCAGTTTTCACTGCCATTAGCTTACTGCAGTGTTGCAGTGTCTCTTGAGAGAAACATAATGGACTGTTGTTTGCAGTGTTTTAAGTGCTGGGCTGGGCTAGGCTAGTGTTCTGCCTGGGTAATTGCCTGATTCTGAATGTTTTCACCTGCTAGCTCTGCTAGTACTCCCTGGTAACTTCCCTACTATTCGGTGTGCTTCCTTTTTCCTTCCTGTTTCCTCAGGGGGGGAGCACCGCGCACACAAGTGCAAACACGTGCACACCAGCTAACACGTGCACACACATGCTTACACGGACTAAAACCTGCTTGTTCTTGTTAAAACACACCCACACTGGTGCAAACGTGCTTACAACTGTTTACACAGCCTTACATATGCTTACTCAAGCTTACACACGTGCACACATGCTTGCACGCGTGCACACTGTCTTACTGGCACGCACACACGTGCATGCATGCTCAGCAAGAAACTTTGGTGTTATCCACAGCATACATCTTCCATTTCTTGACTTTACCTGGCCTACCTGTTGACACACCTCTTTCAATAATATGTAATTGTCGTCTGACACATGACACTTTGCTCCAATGAGCTTCACTCCTTTCATACATACCCCCCTCATGATGTCACCTATCTTCTACTCTGTTACTCCCCTTATCCTACTCCTACACTCCACTGACTGTGCTCATTTCTTATGTAAACTTGTGATTCACTATCCTAACTCTCATTTGCATAGGAATGCCTACTAATGCTTGGTTACATCACTTAGACTGAGCTTCCCCCCTTAGCAACCTCTACTCGGTGGCCATGTTGTCTTCAGCCTGCATTTCACTTGCATTGTAAATTCATTTTAGCTATAAAATCCACATTTGTGGATCTTAACTATTAATTTTCTGTTTTTTAGAGTGCAGCGTGTTTATGCGGCGCTGCGCTACGGTTAAACCCTGGAGATTGGGATGAAAAAAAAAGTTATTTTATTTCTATTTTGCATCATTTCCCATTGCCAATGGCCATATTTTTGGCCATTGACATGCTTCCTCCTGTAAATGTATGCTTTTTTTGCAGTTGTCACGGCTCTGTTTTGCTATTTGCAGAACCATACTCAGTTATCAACTGAGTACATTTCTGCAAATAACACTACTCCTACTCGGACAGGTTCGGGTTTCCTGGATTGCAAATTTACCTCATTTGCAGAGCTTTCGCCTGCAATTGAGGTAATTTGCATATCGAAGCCCTGTCCGTGTAGGACTAGTTTAAGGAGCTCTGTTACACGCCCCTACTGGCTATTTCTGGATCACTTGGCGGACATGTTGGCTGCATGGAGTCTTACTCTACTCTTAGACTCCGTGCAAGCCTTTGTGAATCCGGCCCAATAACTTAACAGTATAGTAACAAGAAAAAACAAACAAACTATATACAATGTCCATAACAATTAAAAAAAGCAATATACATAGGAGAACACTTAATATTTCTCTAACAGATTAGACAGTTTTGTCCAAGCAATTAAATTATGGGTTATGTTGTTTGTCCTTGCTTTTATAGTAGCAATCTTATTCTTACAAATGTATTTCACAAGATGAATAAACAAAATTTTAAAGACAGGAGTAGATTGGGATTTACAATTTGGGTCTATATTAGATCTTCGAATGCTTAGGTTGTCGAACACTGAAATGTCGACACCTAAACATCGAAATCTAATAAACGCGACAGGCCAATTATGCAAATTTTTTCCCTGGGAAAAAATTTGCTTGACCTTCATCTGGGATTTGCCCTTTTCCTCGATATCGAGTGATCTTGGAGTTGATTTACTTAGTAATGGGGGGCAGAGCTCCCCGTGTCAGGAGGTGTGGGGAGAAAGCCCCCACTTGATTAGGGTTTTAGAGGTTTTTTTTGTCATGCAAATTTTTTCCCTTGGAAAAAATTCAAAAAAATTCATGTAATTAGCCTGTCGCATTTATTAGATTTCGACGTTTAGATGTCAACGTTTCAGAGGTCGACAACCAAAGCATTCAAAAATCTAATATAGACCCTACAATTTTAGTAACAATTTTCCTTGCTATCGGGCAGCGCTGGTTAAACAAGGTTAAACTATTTCTGGCTCCGTAAAGTCTGCTCTTCATTTTTTCCCTTAGAACTGCTCTACTTGTAATCTAAACAGTCTATTCTCTATCTGTAAAGCTCAGCACTTGTTCCTAAAGCATTTTTTAGTCAGGTAAAGCACTTCTATATTATACAAAGTACTTCACTAGCTTAAAACCCCCTTGAGTACCCACTTCCCTATAGGTCATTTCTGACTCAGTTACACAGCAAACTTTTTCATTTCTTCTAGCATGTCAAAGGGTCAGTTGCTAGTGTCGACTCCTGCTCAGCTGGTGAATCTGGGAATATTGAGGCAATGTTACAATTGCCTCATGTACACAGACAACCCTCTCCTCCTCCCACAAAACACAAATACATGCGAGAGATGCAACTATATAGCCAAATTGGAGGCTGAGCTCTCTCAACTCAGGACTGGCAAAACCAGACAGGAGGAGAAGGTAACCACACACACCATAAACCCAGTCTCACATAGAACTATCACAACTACAAATCAAACACATAAACAAACAAAGACATACTCAGAGGCACTGATCAAAAATCTACCAAAACAGCAGAGGCCTCCAAAGCAGACACCCAAACAACTGCCACCTCATGACATAACACAAGCAACACATAGATCACAAAGTCAGTGTGCAAATCAGTCACAGCCCTTAAGGCCAAACACAATGCCAGACACACTTGTCATAGGTGACTCCATAGTCAGACACACTGACGTCCCACTCACCAGACTGAACAAGGAGAGTGTCACAGTAAGCTGCCTGTCGGGTGCTAGAATCCGCCACATAACACAAGCACTCAGGTCACTCCACAGCAAGTACAAGTATGACTCAGTCATTGTCCATGCCGGTGTGAATGACCTGAGACGTACCTCGCTGGACTACATGAAAAGAGACATAAAGGAGCTCTCAGATTATGTAGCCCAGGCTGGTATTTAATAATTGGCTTAATTTCTGCTGTCATTCTAAGGGGATCCAATGTCTGTCTGCCTGGAATGACATGCTTGACAAGCCTCGCTGCTTCACAAGGGATGGCTTGCACCTGTCACCCCTGGGTTTCCGGATATTGGCAAAGGCTCTTGCCACCCCCATAGTGCCTTTTTTAGACAAGGCTCAAATTCTAAACCCACCGCCCTAGAAAACAATAATTGAAAAAAACTAAGGGTAATGCTGCTCAATGCCAGAAGTCTAAATCTCAAGATGCATGCCCTCAAAGCCCTCATCTGTATGGAGAACATCGATGTCTGTGCTGTGAATGAAACCTGGTTCAAGGCTCCTGAGAGCACCCCGGCACTATCAGGTTTTACCTCATATCATGCGTTCCGGCCCCAAAACCTGGACCGTACCACAAAAGGAGGGGGTGTATCCATATTCATCAAGGATTCCCACACCTCCAGGCTGGTGGCAACTCACGAAGCATCAGAGACCATTCAGGTGCAATTAACCATAGGCAAAACTGCTCTACAGTTTGTAGCATGTTACAGGCCACCCTCTCAAACTCAGGAACCCCACACAGCCTTCCTGAAGACACTGGAGAGTATAAATGTCTCTCCAAACACCATCATATTGGGTCACTTCAACTACCCAAACATAGACTGGGAACATTACTCAAGCCCCAATACCCTAGCCCAAAGGTTCCTGGAGTTCATAAACTCAAATGTTATTAAACAACTTGTCACCATTCCCACAAGAGGTGAAAATATACTAGGCCTGATCATCACAAACATGGGGACAAAATGCTCCACACCGGAAGTATATCCCTCATTGGTGAGATCAGACCATAAACTTATCTCACTGGAGATCCACATCCCACCCCACCCCAACAAAAGACCACAGTGAAGAACTTCTCAAAAGCCAACTTCACACTTCTTAAGACTGGTGTGGTATCCTTCAAGGCCCCTGAGCCATTGGAAACCACAACCCATGCTGCTGAATCCCTTACAAATGCTTTCTACGAGCACCTCCAGGATTGCATGGATCAAGCAATCCCAAATGAAATCAAGACCCTTTCCACCAAAGGCAAGCGCCCGATCTAGTGGACCCCAGCCATAAACAAACTTTACAACAAGAGGAGAAAGCTACTACAAGATAAAGCAAAATCCCTAAAAGGGAAGACATCTCTGATCAATACTAGTAAAAAACTACGATCACTCATAAAATCATCCAAGGCCAACTTTGAGAGAAAAATCGCCAAGGACTCAAAAGACAATCATAAGGCCTTCTTTAGCTATGTTAGAAATCTGGGTGGAAACTCCCAGATATGCTCAGAATTAGTCCAAAATGATACAAAAATCACTGAACCCACAGACATTGCAAACATACTGGCAGACAGGTTCAGTGAAAATTTCTCCCCTCCCTCCCCCCCAAAAGGAGAAATATCTATCCCAGCAGAGTGTAGCCTCCCAATCATCTCAAAATGCCCAGGTGAGAGCTGCTCTCTCTAAAGCTAAAAACACAGCATCAATGGGACCGGATGGTGTCCCCGGCTGTGTGCTACACAAACTCAATGAGGAACTAAACCCACACATAAGGCTGCTATTTAATCTTAGCCTTACCACAGGATACGTACCCAAAGAGTGGCGTACGGCAACTGTGGCCCCACTACACAAAGGTGGTGCTTCTACGGACCCTGGTAATTACCGCCCCATAAGCTTAACAAGCCTGGTCTGCAAAGCTATGGAGAGGATCATAATGGAACTCATAAATAAAGACATTGGGGACCTACAGACATTGGATCCTACCCAATTTGGCTTTGTCAAGGGCAGATCATGCCTCTTGAACTTGGTCGACTTTTTTGAAACAGTCACCAAGGCCATTGATGAGGGTAAGGCAGTCCACACAGCCTACCTTGACCTTGCAAAAGCTTTCGACACAATACCCCACTCGGGTATCATAGAAAAGCTCACCAGCTTAAATGTAAACCCATATGTCACAAGATGGGTTGCAAACTGGCTCAAGGACAGAACCCACAGGGTTAGAGTTGCTGGTGCCATATCAGACTCCAAGCCGGTCACAAGCGGTGTCCCACAGGGCTCAGTCCTGGGCCCCCTCTTGTTCGGCATCTTCTTTTCAGAAGTGCAGGCAAACATAGGAGGATTGTGGCTGACAAAGTTTGCAGATGACTGCAAACTGGGCGCCATAGTTGAAAATCCATCAGACACAGATATCCTTCAGAGAGGTCTCATAGAAATGGATAACTGGTGCCAGAGCCATGGCCTTAAGCTAAACGCCAAAAATTGTATAGTCATACCCTTTGGTAAAAACAAGGTAACCCCAAGTTACCACATAGGTGGCAATCCATTAAGCACAGAAGAGGTTATCAGGGACCTTGGAACCCAAGTTGACAGTAACCTTTCTTTTGACACTCACATTGCCAAAGTGGTTAGGAGGACCTTCTACATTGCCCACCTGATTATGAAGGGATTCACATCCAGATCAAGGGAGGTCATTGTTCCCCTGTACTCTTCACTTATCAGACCAATGATTGAGTACAATGCCCCATTCAGAATGTATCTTACCCAACACCTGCAGCAATTGGAAAGACCCCAAAAGTTCCTCACCAAAAGGATAAAGGGGCTCAAAAATATGCCATATGCTGCCCGACTGAAGAAACTCCAGCTCTATTCAGTCGCATACCGTCTGCTCAGAGGTGACCTGTGCCTGACATACAAGGCCATGTCCAACCCGGAATTAATGGACATGCTCCACCTCAAAAAATCCAAATCCACCAGAGCCACAAGAGCAAGAGACTTAAACCTCAACATGGATATAAATAGGACGTGCTGGAGGGACAGATTCATCACCCAGAGACTCCCTATGCTGTGGAACAGAATCCTGGTCCATGTGAGACGGAGCACCTCGCTGGCTCTGTTCAAGAGGAATTTTGACCAGTGGATGGGAGATCGTAGGTTTACCCCGGGGATCATCTCTGTATCACTGCTGGACAGAGGCACGGCAAACTAATGGGTATAGTATTCTTCTCTGGCTAGGCTTATAAATGCCCTAGGGCAGATAGCCTAGTATGAACCTATGAACCTATAAAGAGGATAGACCATAATAAAAATGTTTGTTTTTTACGAATGATTTCAGGAACAAAAACATTGAAAAGGATATGGGTGTCAGAAATTATACAGTTGTCATTCCATAGAGCTTTACAAAAATATTTAAAGTCTAACTGAAATGGAGAAATTATTTTGCAATTGACAACCATATGTATCCAGTCAGCATCAGGGTGTTCACATCTCCAACATTTCATTTCATCTTTCTTGTACATTATTGTTAGTCTATGTGGGGTGAAAAAACATCTATGTAAAAATGTCCATGTGTATACATACCAGAACAGGGAACATGTGGAGTCCTTCCACTGACTGTAAACAAAGTTTTTTTTTATCTTTTTCTGAGAATACTTGTTTATTAACTTCATTTGAATAATTCCAAAAAAGAAGCATCTGTTTTGCTATAAGAATTCTGAGAACTGTATAAAAAACAGATATGTATGAAATGTTCTTGGGTGAGCTATTAATAATTGTTGAGATAAAATTTAAGATTTTACAGATTTTTAAGTTACTCTTTTTGTATGCCTCTAATGAGGGTACATGCTTAGAATGTATAAAATCCTTACAAGTTTGGATGTCCAGCCAATTGCAAAATTGCAAACTATATCTGGTGATCAATAGTCTGCAGAACTTATTTTATTAGCTGAGAGAAATTGATTCCAGTATAATAGGTCAGCCTTCTTAAATTCTAACATTTTCTGAGTATCAAAAGATATCAAGCATTCATTTATGTAGGCAATAGGAAACATAATTATTAATAAATTAATTAATTGATTAGAAAACATAAACTTTTTAAACAACAGGAATTATTTGTTTGTAAGAGGTGTAAGAACAAGTTTTGACCTTTCACTTTGAATATATATTTTTAAAATCCATATAAAGATATTTGTATGTATTTGACTATATGGTTCAAATAATGTCCTGTTACTATTAAGAAGTAAGGTTTCATGTATTGATTTCCAATATCATGTATAAAAAGTATTATTCCAAAGAAACACTATGGTAACAAATGCGTAGTTTAAATAAAAATCAATATTTGGAAACCCTATACCGCCTTCATCCCAGCTTCTGGTGTGCCAGAGTAGAGAAATTCTTGTTTTTATTGGATATACCCATGGTGGTGGTGCAGTGGTAGCGTTGTCGCCTCACAGTAAAATGCTGTCCAGTTCGCTTCTCAGCTAGAGCATTTTCTGCGTGGAGACATGCGTGAATGGGTGTACCTTCGTTGAAGGTTGTGCATCAGGCCTAGCAAGCTGGTATGTAAAAATCAACTGACAATCATTAGCGGACCAGAGTTCCACTGTGGTGACCCCTAACTGGGAAAAAGCCAAAAGACACAAACAAATCAAAGGAAGTTGAGTAATAAAAAGTAAAATAAACCAAACAGTTTGGTCAAATGATAGAAAAAGTAAGAATTAAAATATGTAGTGAAAAATTGTAAGGGTTTATATAAGTGTATACATATGTTTTTAAAAATAGTAGGAACAACAGGATCATGTCATGTGACATATTAATGAGGTATTTAAGTGAGGGGAAGGTCAGAGTTGATGTATCTGAAGAAGGCTCATGTGATTTGAGAGAGACAAAAGGCACCTAATTCGACTGTGTGTATAGTTTTATCCATTTGATTGCTTGTACAGAGTATTTTATTTTGAATAAACCAACAGGTGGGGGAATTATTAGAGCTTAACCAATAGATAAGATTTTAAGCAACAGTATCATTCTGATTAAATTTAATCTGTCTTCAAATGTGAAGACAAGTCTGTTCCGATTGTCAGTTGTAATTGAGTTTATAAGCTGTTGGTAATTAGATGTGAATGATTTTTTATAATTAGATTTAATAATTATGCCTAGATATTTATATGCGTGCCCTCCCAGTTTATGTCTGTTTTTTATCTAAGTTTCATAGTAACATTTTTATGTACTAGAAGTGCCTGAGTTTTGTTGTGATTGAATTTTAGATCACAGATGTTTGCAAAGAAGTCTAGATTATATAATAGGTGATCTACTGAATTTTCAATATCATTAGAAGTTATTAACAGATCATCAGCAAACAGTTCTATTTTGGAGGATGATTTGTCTGACACTTTGTATCCTTTTACATTGTCATTATTTCGAACATAATTTGTAAGAGGCTCAATAGCCAGGGGAATGAGTAATGGGGAGAGGGGGGAACCCCTGTTTAGTACCTCTTAATATTTCAAATGGGCTAGATAGACAAGATCCAATCTTTACATAGGCTATGGACTTTTCATATAGTTTTTTTAATTAATCCTATAAAGTTTGAGGATAAATTTTATTTTTGCAGAGCTTTAAATAGATATGGCCAACTTAGGAAGTTGAAAGCTTTATCTATAGCAAGGCTTAAAATAAAAAGCTAATTTTTTTCTTGTTTGCTAAGTCTATTAAGGACAGCAATCTAAGTACAACATCTTGTACCTTTCTGTTTCTGATAAACCCAGTTTGGTCTTCATGAATTAATACTGAAATAATATTATTTAATTTGTCTGCTAAGATAGACATGAATATCTTGTATGTTTTGATAATGTTTACTTTTTTCTTTTGTTGTTGTAAAAAGGAAAGTACTTATCCCAAAAATAACTCAAATAGGCAAGGGGTGAAGTAAAGTCTACCTGAACACTCAATAAGGATAAAAGTTACAGATGGCCATACAAAAACTAAATGCATGGCTTAACTAACGTGATTCCTGTCCATGGCCAAAAATCTCACTGAGTATGAATGGAGTCAATGCCACATTACAGTAAATGCCAGGGTACCTAAGATACTATAAAGCAATATCTCTCTGTCTTTCTCATCACCTGAATTTAAAACATGGAACACCTCCAAGCATAATCAGGGACACTTTATAATATAGCAGCATTAATGTGAGAATTTGACAAAATAAGGATAAATGCTTATTCTCATAAGCAAAATAAATCTTTAGCTGTATTTCTTTCCTTAAATAAGCATAATTTGCCATCTACCCTAACAAACACTATTTAAAAAAAATTAAGAGGGACAAAACAGAATTTAAAGTTGAGAGGTACGTATGTATAAACTATCACCAGAAAAAGAGCTGTCTAAAAAGGTGTTAAAAATACTCAACAAATATCAAAGTCAGAATTATTCACATCAAAGTTCAAACTCTGGCATTATTCCAACCTATAATTAATCGCTGTACAACCCAAAAATGTATACTATTGAACATCATGTAAGGAACAGACAGCAAATAATCTGTTTTATAAAATTCTGAAATTTTTCGCCCTCCTTCCCTTTAATTATTTATTTTTTCTTTACACACACACACACACACACACACACACACACACACACACACACACACACACACACACACACAAATATATAGATAGATAGCTAGATAGACAGATAGATAGATAGATAGATAGATAGATAGATAGATAGATAGATAGATAGATAGATAGACAGATAGATATTGAAAGACTTTTATTAGTCAAACATATTTTTTATGCTGATGCAAGCAATTAGCCAGATGAATGCAATATGAATCCAATACCACATGTTTATATATTGTTTTCTTTTTTTTCTTTTGTTGTAATAAGAAGGAAAATACTTCCACCCAAAATAACTCAAATAAGCCTAGTATACTTTGTGTGAGATGAGTGTGTGACAGGGATTGGGAATTTGTCCTTTCCCAGGTATTGTACAATCTTGCAACTAGTATATATAAGCAGCAGGGGTATGGTGGATGCAGGAGGGACTTTCCACCCTGCAAAAAATAGGTTTTATTTTTGTGTTTATTTTTTAGATATTGTGAGTATCAATCTTTTTACTTTTAAGAGTGTGTATTTGTTTATGTGTATAACACTTTGTGTGCATGTATATATGTTCATATGTATAGATATAGCTATAGATATAGATATAGAGATAGATATATGTGTGTGTGTGTGTGTGTGTGTGTGTGTGTGTGTGTGTGTGTGTGTGTGTGTGTGTGTGTGTGTGTGTGTGTGTGTGTGTATGTGTATGTATATATATATATATATATATATATATATATATATATATATATATATGTAGATGCCTTGCTGAACTGATGGTAGGAACCCCAGTGCCAGCATTAAATGCAGCACTTCCATGAGATGTGTAAGCAACATACCTCCACAAGGCAGAGAGACAAGGAAGCTTTCAATGCAAGCCTCATTTGTGAGGTCTCTGCACAGCTATATTAATTTCAAAGTTTATTTATATATATATTTATATATTCTTTCTCTTAATTTATGGAAGGATAACAGTGCTTTTGTCTTCTTATGTTAACACCTTATTTAATAGAACTCCCACACCCACAACTGTCAGCACCTGACTCCTTAACACACATATTTTTAGGTTCATAGGTATGTATTAGGATAATGGCCCTGGAGCCTTTACAAGCCTATCCAAAAAAATTGCTTAGGCACTGTACCACCTGATGTTAGTTCACAGTGCCCTGATCCAGTAGGGCAACTGGAATGATCCCTGGAATGAACTTTCTGTTAACCATTCACTCCTCAAGAATTCTCTAGAAGAGGGCCAGTGAGGTGCTCTGCTTGACATGAATGGGAAGCTTATTCCTGAGTATGGGCAGTCTTTGGGAGATGAATCTGTCCCTTCAGCATGTTATGTTAATTGTGGTAATGAGGTTGTGATCTCTAGAGCATGAAGTGTGGGGGAACTGGGATTTTTTTAGGTGTAGCATTTCAAGTAGGGCTGGGTTGGGCATGGCTTTGTAAGTCAAGCAGAGATCACATCTAAATAGATGATAAGAGACTGAGAACAGTTGAAGTTTCTTCAATCTGTCCATGTAGGACATGTGTTTAAGACCTAGATCCTTTTTTGTGAGGTACTTTTCAGCTTCTTGAGCTGTTGCAGGTGTCTGGTCAGGTACATGCCAAATGGGGAATTATATTCGATGATTAGTCTAATGAGGAATGAGTAGAAAGGGATGATGACCTCTTTCTTCCTGGATGCGAAGCCTTTGCTTATAAAATGTGCCACATAGAAGGACTTTCTGACCATAGTGGCAATGTGGTGGTCAAAGGTGAGGTGGCTGTTGACCTGGGTGCCCAGATATCTGATGACCCCTTCAGTGTTCAGTGGGCTCCCATCAACGTGATAATTCATGGGAACTAAGTTTTTTCCAAAGGGGATGATAATGCATTTTTTGGCATTAAGCTTCAGGCCATGGTTCCGACACCAGTCATTGGTCTCAGAGAGGCCCTTTTGTAGGATGTCTACATCACTTGGGAAGTTGATAATGACTCCTAGCTTGCAGTCATCAGTGAACTTGGTCAGCCAGAGACCTTCTGTGTTGGCCTGGACATTTGAGAAGTAGATGCCAAACAAGAGAGGGCTCAGGACCAAGTCCTGTGGGACTCCACTTGTGACTGGTCGACAGTTTGACTTGGAATCCACAACTTTCAATCTATGGGTCCTGTCTGTGAGACAATTTGCAACTCACCTAGTGATGTAAGGATTGATGCCTTGTTTGGTGTGTTTATCAATGATACCTGAGTGGGGAATGGTATCAAAGGTCTTGGCCAGGTTGAGGTAGGCTGTATGCACTGCCTTACCTTCATCCACACCCTTGGTGAATGCCTCGAAGAAGTCAACCAGGTTCAGCAGGCAGGATCTCCCCTTGACAAAGCCAAACTGTGTGGGGTCACAAGTTTGAAGACTGCCTATATCTTTGTTAAGCAGGTCCATGATGATGCCCTCTATAGCTTTGCATACCAGACTCATCAGGCTAATGGGTGATAGTTCCCAGGGTCTGTAGTTGCTCCCCCTTTATGGAGCAGGATGACTGTAGCAGTGTGCCATTCATATGGACATAGCCTGAGGTAAGGCTGTGATTTTACAGGGCACACAGATGTGGTGCCAGTTCATTTTGTAGCTCACATAGGATGCAGCCAGGGATATTATCAGGTGCCATGGATGCTGTATTCTTGGCTTTGGACAATGCAACTTTTACCTGTGCTACATAAATGGTGGGTACAAGGCTTTCTTCTTGTATTTTGATAGGGCCCTTGGAGGGGGGGGGGTAAAGTTGGCACTGAATCAGTCGGACAGTATGTTGGCTATATCTGTTGGCTGAATATATGAGGTGACATTGTGCAATAATTCAGAGCAAATCTGGGTATGGTCTTTGAGGTTTTTGATATAGCAATAGAAGGCTTTGTGGTTGTTTTTGATGCTAGCTACAATTCTGCCTTCATAGCTGGATTTAGAGGATTTGATAAGGGATCTCAGCATTTTGTTGAGACTGATAAGGGAGGTTTTCCAGTCTTGTGACTTCATTTTTTTAAAGAGTTCTTCCTTCTGTTGTAGAATTTATTGATGGCTGGGAACCACCTAATTGGCTTTCTTTTTTTGAAGGAGAGTGTCTTAGTTCTATTTTGTATGGCAAAGTCCATGCATTTGTGAACCTGCTCAAACAGTGCACTGCTGTATGATTCGTCAGTCATGCAGCTATATTCCATTGACATGTGAGCCAAGAAGTTAGCCACCTATGTTTTTAGTAGCCCAAAGTCAGCTTTAGAGATGTTTTTCAGGGTGGCCACCTTAGCAGGGGGTGTAGGTGAGATGGAGATTTCCATGGTGATCAGTTTCTGGTCAGATTTAACCAGGGAGGAATTGACTATAGGTGTGGAGCAATGGTCTCCCATGTTGGTGATAACAAGGGTGAGGTTGTTGCTTCCTCTAGTGAGGGTCAGAATAAACTGGTCCAGGGCATTGGAATTGATAAATTCCAGAAAGCGTTGGGCCTGTACATTTGTACCTGAATAGTTTTCCCAGTTGATGGAAGGGTAGTTGAAGTCACCCAGTATGAGAGTATTGAGTTGGACCTTGATAGATTCCAGGGTGCTTAGGAAGTTGGAGTGACAGTCTGAGGACATGTTTAGGGTTCTGTATTAGGCTATGACTTGTACCTCTGTCTTACCCAGTGTTAGTTCTACCTGAAGTATTTTGCATGCATTATGCTGTGCTACCAGTCTAGAGGTGTGCATATTCTTTAAGAATATGGAGACACCACCGCCTCTGGAGCTTCCAGCCATATTCTGGGCCTGAAAGGTACGGAATGAGTTGTAGCCTAGGAGTGCAGGAGTGCTCTCTGCCTCTTTAAACCAGGTCTCTGTTACAGCACAGATGTTGACATTCTCCATTTTGAGGAGAGCTTCGAGTGAGTGCACCTTGAGATTTAGACTTCTAGCATTGAGCAGCATGACCCTCAGAATGCATTTGTTTGTAGCTGTTATGGTGGAATTTTGATCTTTGGAACACTGCCTAAAAAGGCACTATAGGGTTGGCAAGAGCCTTAGCCAGTACCCCAAAACCCAGGGGTGACAAATGCAGGCCATCTGTGGCAAAGCATCGAGGTCTGTCCATCATGTTGTTCCAGTCAGACAGATACAGATCTCCTTAGAATGACACCAGAAACTTAGCCAATTGTTGAAGTCAATCATTTTCTCTCATACTGTGGTATCATTCTGGGTGACTGTAGAATACTGCTCAGGGCTACAGTTATACCTGCCTCGGCCACATAATCCAAGAGTTCCATCACATCTCTTTCCATGTAGTCCAGTGAGGTATGTCCCAGGTCATTCACACCCACATGGACAATGACTGAGTCATATTTGTACTTGTTGTGGAGTGACCTGAGTGCATGTGTTATGTGGCGGATCCTGGCACCTCATAGCAACTGACTGTCACCTTCTCCTTGTTCAACCTAGTGAGTGGGACATCAGTGTGCTACTGGGCAGCTGACAGACTATCTATCACCTTAATGAGCTGCTCATCACATCATCAGTATATCAGGTGCTCATCAAGGCATCTTGGACCAAGCAAATACAGTGGATGGGAGCTGTGAGATACACAAACATGAAAAAAAACATCCTCGTGCAAGTAGGAAAGCTGTAACTTTTCCCAATAAACATGATCAGGAGGTAAACAGGATGGCAGGTCATTAGATGTTGAAGTGCTGGGTTTCTGGCAAAAATAAGCAAATGCATTAAATACATACACGTATACTTATATGCCTAGCATACATATACATGATATAAGAAAATGTTCTCAGCTATTTCTTTGTGTTCTTTAACAAATGTGACATCTGTTTCTTTACAAACCAGTCCTTCCAAATCTTTATTTATTGTTTTAAATTTTGCTAAACCCTCATGTCTATCACTCAAATAATAACTTGCTTGGGGAATCATATCAAATGTCTTGGATACATTTGGAAATCTGGACATCCAGGGAAACTACCTCATTGATAAAATATCCCTAAAAGTAGACACATTAGTCAGGGATTTGGCATCTCATAGGTAGACAACTCAAATAATAGCAGTAGTGTTGCAAAAACACTCATCGTTGGATGCCTTTATAACTGGCATTAATCTTAAGAAAGTCTGTTTTCTGATTGGTAATGTCTTCCCTGGATTGACCAATAAGTTATGATATTGCCATGTAGTAGGTCACTTGGCTTATGCCAGACTTGTTCAACTGAAATATTAAATGAAACAGATGGCCAGCAGAAAGCACCCACATGTGTTTTTGCCATTTATGGTCAAATGGTACAACCAGTGATTTAATTATATTAAGTAGGGGTGCATGTAAGGGTCAGTGCTGCAGTTCATGTGAACTGATTTCAGACATTAAAGCTTTACCTCGTTGGCAGTTATAATGTACATATATATCATAGTCAGAAAAGACAATACCAGAAATTACAGTCTTTATTAGGTACATTTCAGGTTAATTTTTTTATAACAGACGCAGACATGTTTTGTTTTCACATATCCGGGGAGATTTCATATTTGACTTGCATTGCTTTGGTTATTCTAATAAGATCTATATGTGTTGAAGCCCTCTAAAGCTGAAACATATATATTTAAAACTGGTCAAGTTGTGTGCATACTCCCTGGATTTCTGGTGCTGCATTCTATTTCATAAACAAACAGACTTGAGTATGAGTCTTTGTACCTTGCCAAATTATTATACATTAATGTAGAACATCCCTTTTCTACCTCCCACCACCCATCCCTTTAGAAATCTTAAGCTCTTGGCCAAGCCTTATCTGTTTTACAGCCTGCTATCTGTTGCAGTAATTGATTCTAACTTTCAACAGCATATGGTTTCCTAAGGTTGTACTAGGCACATAGTTTGAAAAAACATACATAACCTAGCCATGCACCCTAGGAAGTATCACCAGAAGGTTTACCTCCCTTCTAGATGAGGGTCACACTACTACTCACAACAGTAAAATTTATGTGAACCTATTCAACCATGATGATACATTTGAGGCTAAGTTGTTGCACCATTTAACATGAAAGAAATGTTTGTTTCACAGGTATAGAATCCTTTGAATAATAAAGTTATCCCTCTAAGAAGTCCTATTTACTTTTCAGTGTATGCTTTGAAGTTTAAAGTGAGCAATCAAAACAGTTCCATTGTTTCAGAAGCAGGAAGCTCAAGTAAAACAGGGCATCTCATACCTCAAAAGGCAAAACAGAGATCTCCATTTAGGTGCCTTTACAAAATGGAAAAAAATAAAAGAGTTTAGTTTTCATGGATAGCTGACCGATTCTTGCACTTTGAATTTGTTGTCTAAAAATTATCAATTCTTTCCATCTCGGAAACATTTTCCACACTATACAGCCTTATATTCAATGACTGACATAAACACTTAGGAATGTAACGGATTTAAGACCTCTCTTTCATAGACGTAGGGCCATGGCCAGAACCAGGCACTGATTGCAATTATCCCTTTTTGTAGAATTTAATTGCCTGTGGGCTAGTCAATAATGGCACTTGCAGTCATCTATAAGTTTGGTCAGACAGATATAATAAAAGAGTAAAGCTATGAACTTGTAATGAGCTGTTTCTTACACTCCATAGTTTGATTTTGTAAGACTCCATTTGACTAGTGTGTGATTCTAATCAATTCACTTAAACAAAGTGCTTTTGGACAAATAGTGTAAAAAGGTTCAGATGAATCAATGCTTTATCCTGTTTAACAAATGCAAATACATGTAAAATAAAAAAAACTTAAACCTTGCATATCTGTCTTCATATCACAGCATTAAATACTAAAAAAAAGTGGAGCTATTCTTGAACCTTAATGACCTCCTCTACGGATTATCTATTATCTGTTCTGTGTATGTGATGAGAGAGACAGTTAGCAATTCATTCAGAAATACAATGGTTAATATTTAAGATGGTAAGTTCCTCAACAGTGCCTGTTTGGAGAATCATATCAAATGTCTTGGATTCATTTGAAACCATGGACATTGATAAAATACCCCTAAAAGTAAACACATTAGTCAGGGATTTGGCATTTCGTAGGTAGTAGCCTAGCTTACATGTCTGTAAGGTGGTAGGAAAATCATTCTGTGTCACTCAACTTATAAGGAAGGACATGGGATCCATGTTCAGAGAAGTCATCATGCCACTGTACTCAGACCTCATCAGATCCATCATTGAGTATAACACCTCTTTCAGTATGTACCTCATAGGAACATGCAACAGATGGAATGTCCACAGAGATTCCTGACAAAAACAACACAGGGCATAAAGACATTTTATGCAGATTGCCTCAAAGGCCTATCTTTATAGTGTATTTCCTACAGACTGCTGAGAGGCGATTTATGCCTGGCATACAAGGCATCTATGGATCCCTCACTGAGGGATCTTTTGCATATCCACAAAGCAAACAGTGCCAAAACTATTAGATCTATGGATTTAAACTTTGCCTGCAACTTAAATATTGCATGTTTATGGATGGGTATGCATCTCAGAGAATCCCCATTCTTAGGAATAGGCTTCCCTAACCATATTCAAGCACAACCTGGACTACTGGATGAGAAATCAGAAATTCATCCCTGGTATGACACTTATGTCTCTGATGGACAGAGGTAGCCATTAAATCATGCTCTAACTAACATACACCCTTTAAAATACCAATATCTTGTGGTCTACATTTGAGTTACATGGCTAGACTAATAATGGCCTCAGTGGTCATTAGCGTAGCATACACCTGCAAACCTATAAATGGCATAGACAGAATGATCCTAATCTGTAGTAACAGTCACAGCCACAAAAAAGTCAACCAACTTAAACAAACTTCTAACCTTCATGGAATCATACTGCCTATGATCAAGTGTTGGAAAGTTTCCAGGTTTCGTTGCTAATGATATTGACAAAAAAAATTCTATAATTTCACAGATAACACTAGTGAGGGTAATGGGGTGATAGCTACCAAGGTGAGTGACAACACAGCTCTTATGTAGAGGCACCATAAGTGCTGTTGCTCAGAGATCAGACACAACTCTGGAGAAGATGAGATTATAATGCTTAAGGAAGAGTTCGACAGTAATGTACTTTGTACTGACAAAAAGGTAGCTTGGTATGTTTTCCGGGACCATGATGCTTTATTTTTAGTTTTGGTAATAGCTTTCAAGATCACATCAATAGTGATAATGGGAAGAAAAGTGCTAAAAAACACAAGGGAAGGTTGCGAGGAAATAGAAAAAATGTATCTAAATTTGTCATCCAGGTTATCCACTATGGCTTTAATACAAGAAAAGGTAGTGCTGTCCACTTTGAGGTTCATGTAATATGGACCACTACTTCTAATACCCCCAATGTTGTTGAAAGGCATTTTTGCGTATATAATAAGACGGTGATGCTAGCTGGTTAAGCTCTTGTTCAGACTCAGTCCTCTTAAAAACGCAGTGATCTGTGCAGCCCAGTTATACTTTGTCTTCTGAGCTACTGTGGAATTTTTTTGTTTATTAATCATAATCTTTCTTCCTATAATAATGTTTATTTATCTGAGAATTCCAAATAGAATTCCCCTCCATAATTATGACTTAATAAGTACTGAGTTGCCTATGTGCTGTTTGAGGAAGCTGTAAATGTAACAATTAAATGCAGTGGCTTCAGTGATCAGGTCAGCAGGGGGGGAAAGATTTTTGATATTTTAAGACCCTCAGATAGAGATATACAGTTGGCTTTGAAGTATTCCCTGAATTTATCTTTATTTTTGAGCAATTTGGTTCTACTTCTCAGTAAAAAAGCTGAGATTATGATGGAGAAATTTTATCAAAGATGGGATAACGTTAGATCTACAGGCAAGTAGTCCAAGTATATTTCTCATTACTCTCATGAGATGATGGAGTATTTGATGTTGACTATTGATATTATGATGCCCTAAAAATGCAATGGGTATTCAGTGGCAATTGTATAAGACTCACTGCTTATGGATGGATGATTAAAGTTGCCTAGAATTAATGTATCTGGATAAACCGGATATGGGGCCAAATTATTTAAGTATCTTTTGTGTTCCTCGGGCAACATTGAAAGGAATTTCTAGATGGTAATGCTATGACAAATGACTGCTTCAAATGTGTACAAAATGGCAAGGAATTAAAATTCAGAATCTTGAATTATTTGGCTTGAATTAATATTTGAGTAGGAAAAA
This sequence comes from Protopterus annectens, assembly GCF_019279795.1. Lineage (NCBI taxonomy): Eukaryota > Metazoa > Chordata > Ceratodontiformes > Protopteridae > Protopterus > Protopterus annectens. The sequence goes on along the minus strand of NC_056741.1, from coordinate 1,723,956,269 downwards.
AGGTACTCCCCACTACCTAAAAGTCTAAAAGTGGGATGATGTGTGTATGTGTGTGTGGGGGGTGGGTAATGGTATAATCCTCCAAGGCGACACTGTGTCGTATGCAGAATAGGTGAACCAGAGGTGTATGAGGGAGCAGCGGGTAAAGCAGAAAGAAACACAAAAACATGTATACACATCTGCAGTACAACCAGACAGGCCATACTGTAGAACACAATCCCACAAACATATGAATATTAAAATGTGCGATACAAATGTACAGACATGTCACCGGCACATACCCACAGATTGGTCCTGATGGAACTGGCCATATCAAATGCAACACACCTGGATGCATAATGGACTACCCAGCATCCCCTCCACATCACACAACCCGCCCCCATACCTGAACGTCCACCAAATCCAGCCATACTTGGCCTACTAGTTTGATGCAGCCACATCTACACATAGTGACCACTACGCATATGTAGTAGGTAGTGTCACCCTAGGCAGTTTCAGGATTGCAAACTATGTATCACTTGCATGTAAAACCCCCAGCACATTTTCGTAACGCCAGAAGAATGTTTTTTATTGGTCTTGTTTTGGTCTTGTTAAATTTTTGGGATATCCCTCATGGGATAAGTAACCTGTGTAAACATTAGAATGGGTATGAAGACACGATGTCCAGTCCTGTAGATATCTGGATACAAGTTGGAATGTGCAGTAGTGGTGCATGAGACTGTCCAGCCCTAGATGGTCATGCAGAACCTACTACCCAGGATCAAACACCTGCCCGTGACGCACATGTCCCAACACGAATAAGCGAGAGAATATATTGCACACATTCGCATAGTGGCACATGGTATATGGGTGATGAAGGCACTGACGTAAACAGGATACCCCCTGATCCACTGTGTGAGGGACAAATAATGTGTGTGTGGGTGTGACCTGACCAACAATGATAGAATGCCAAATGTCCTGTGATTGTAGGAAATAACTATGTACCATACTGCATGTAACAGTTGCCTAAAGCGGTCATGTCAGGAAAGAATAAACGTAATTCATACAAGAAACAGGCAAACAACAAAAGTGCCAAAGGTATAGGCTCACAGCTAGGAAACAAATGAATGTTCTAAACCTGCACTGACCATGGCTATGTGCTGGCCCAAACAATCTGGTGTCCCCAGTAGGGTTACCATCTGTCCCACTTTGTGAGGGACAGTCCCACTTTGGACAGTTGTGTCCTGACAAAATATATTAAAAATGGCAAATGCCCTGAGATTGTAGGACGTAATTATGTCCCATATGTTATGTAATAGTTGCATAAAATAATTATTTCTGTATCTAAAATACCTAAATGTTACAAGAAACAGAATAAGCAACTAAACCGCTACAACAATAGGCTTTTATGTAGGCAAATAAGTAAAGTTCTATCCTTTGTACTGACCGTGGATATGTGTCGGCCTTAAAAATCTGATGTGTGTTACGAAAATGTCCCATCTTTGCCATTTGAAAAGGTGGCAACCCTAGTCCCCAGAATACATCCCAACCTGTACATATGACAATGTCAATGCTACCAATGGTCAGAGCATTCGCACAATAACTGGCCAGCCTCTTAACCACTCACAAAGCCAGTGACCTTTGGAGGAAAGGTGTTGAATGAGAATGACTACTTACAACAATGAAGAGTAATATACGCATTTAACTGCAGAACATTAGTAGTATTACGAATCTGTCAACAGGTTCCAAGTTAATAGTACTAATATGGTAGAAGTGTCCGTGATTATCCCTGAGTTGTCATAGCCTTGTCCCTGTCACTGTAGAAACGAGTCCCCGAGTATCACAGAGGTCCGTACACATAAGTACACCAACCAACTGTCACATCTGTTGACAGGACTATTGCATACCTGTAGTGAATTTATAACTGATGTCCAGAATAATATTCATTGTATCTATAAATGAATGAAATAGTTAAATGGGAAGGGAAACATGTGGAAACCACCCCCTAACCTGTATTATGTAGTGGAACCACTCCCCGCCCTAAATTATGTAGTGCCGACCTAATAATGTTGTCAGAGGTGCCCAAACACCTGCGTCTGTAAACACAGGTAGAATGTTAAAATCTGGACTAACTCTGTCTATGTGCTACGTCTGATCTTTGAACAGCGCCAGGGCAGTTCTAGTCACCAGTCAGCCGAGCCTTAACCCAGACCAGCACATGAACACCCTGACAATCAAACATGCATATGTGCAAGGACTATAAGCGTAGGAGTTCTGAATATCCTTGGAGTGAGTAGACATGCAGCATGGGTCCAGAGCAGTAGGAAACAGGGAATGTCCTAAGTGTAGTACTGCGGTTTTCCCAGCAGGAGAATGGATGCCTGCTGTGTAAGGGAAGCGGTGAGGCGTATGTCAGAGTAGCTACAAAGCATGGGTATACATATAAATGTGCCAGAACAACAATAGTGTAGTGGTTACAGCATCCGTCCAATGTAAAGGCATTCCTAGTTCAAGTACGACTATAGCACATATTAATTGTGTAATGAATGCCTCTTTGCTGTAAAGCCAACATTTATACATGTAAAGGTGACCGCGTTCGCATGGGTCCTTTAACCGGATTCCATCAAAGTGGTACTTTCATAAGGAATAAGGCACATGTAATCACAAAGAAGTGCCTGTATACATATGTAACTCAGAATAAGGAGATGCAAGTGCCCCTGCACGGGTGTACGCAGCTATTAGCATAGCAAATGTATGTTGTCGTGTACAGCTGTAACTTTTATATATATAGATAGATAGATAGATAGATAGATAGATAGATAGATAGATAGATAGATAGATAGATGTGTGTATAGATAAATATCCACAGACATAACAGAAATATGCAATTATATATCTACATGGGTCTACTTTCATAGACCGAAGCGCCACTATACCGACACCCGGAAGACCGAGGGAGACACGACGAGAGAACACAGGCAGTTACATAAATCCCGGCAGCGGAGACCGACCTGACAGACGTGCGTGTGTGGCTCTCCACAGTGAGTGTCAGTGACGACAGATGTAGTATTGGGGGGGGACAGGACAGGTGGTATACTGATTTTAGGATAGGATGTGGATAGTGTGTGTGGAAAATGGTGGGAGGGTGGTGGACTGGAGGGTAGGGTTGTGGAGTAAGTGTGTGTGAGTGGGAGTGTAGTGTGTGTAGTGTTAAGTGTTAGTGGTGTTGGAGTTAGAATGTGATGAGGGGATGAGTGGGCTGATAGTGATGGGGGTGATGTTTTAGGGTGTGGGTAGTGAGTGTGGGTTTAGTGAGTGGTAGTGCGAGTGTTGTGTTGGGGTGTAGGGTGCGAGTTGGTTAGGGGTGGTAGGGAAGTTGTTTGGGGTTAGGGTTGTTAGGTTAGGTGTGTTAGGTAGTTTTGTGTTAATTATTGTGTAGTGGTTGTAGTGCAATGTATTTTTGTTTGTGTGTGTGTATGTGTTGTTATGTGTGTGTTTTTTTGTGTTGTGTTGTGGTGTTGCGGTTGTTGGTGGTGGGGAAAATGTGTGGCGTGGTGTGCGTGGAGTTTGTGTCGGACCCATCTACATATATATATATATATATATATTTATTTATTTATTTTATTTTATTTTACATTTGTTGACCGGGCTAGTCTAACTGGATATATGTCCATTTTCAGTAGAGGCCTGGGGAGAAAAGCTCCAGCATAAACAGTTAAAACGTTAACAATTTATAAAAAGGACATGTATATTAAAATTACATTACAGAGATAGCATTGTTTATATGAATAAATTTAATACAAATTATGGATTATAGACAATATATAAAGGTTTTCTAGGGGAAAAGTAAAGAACAATTATTAGATCACAAAAACAGAGCAGGTATAAAGAGAAAAAGAGTTGGTTTGTATGCTTAGGTTAGTGTGTGGGGATGGGATTTGAGCAGGAGGGGCATGGAATTTCAGTCTGGGTTAGAACAAGGACAGAGCCACTGGGCTTTAAGATGTTCTTTGATATGTTTTTTGAATAGAGTAGTAGAAGCTAGGGTAGATAGTTCAGAAGGGAGCAGATTCCAGTTTTTTCCTATAGTATTAGAGAAAAGAGAGTCACCTGCTTTGTTGTTGGATTTAACTAAGGATACCAGATGTTTATTGGCAGAACGTAGTGTAGACAGATTTTTGCATGATGAAATAAGATCTATGAGGATAGGGGTATTATTGGGATAGTGCAGGATTTTATGGGTAAATAAGTAGTTGTTTACTGAGTATAAGGTTCTGTATTTCTAGCCATCCAAGTTGTCTAAGGTTAAGGCAGTGGTGAGTTTTAAAGGGAGAGCATGTGATAAATCTAGCAATGCTATTATAACATGTAGAACGTTTTGAGAGGTTGTTTCTAGATAAGTTAGTATATATGGCAGAGGCATAAAAGAGGGTAGAGATGATGTGGGTCTGGGCAATAGTCTTCCTGGCTAAGGGGGTAAGGAATGGTTTAATTCTATAGAGAGAACCAAGTTTTTTGTTAACAGACTTTATGGTGAAGTTAATATGGTCATCATAGTTAAGGCGATTGTCAATTGTAACTCCTAATAGCCGGGTGGTAGTATCTGGGGTTATGTTGGTGGCATTATTAGAGATAATGGTAAAAAATGGATTTGGTGATTTATGAGTTGGCGTAAAAAGGAGTAGTTTTGTTTTTTGGGATTAATGAGGAGGCAGTGTTGCACAAACCAGTTTTCAACACTTTGGAATACATTTTGGGTAATTGACTGGAGGGAGGCTAGATTCTTAGAAGTACAGATTAAGGTTGAGTCACCTGCATATTGGATGCAGGTGGCTTGGGGTGTGTTCAAGTGAAGGTCATTGATGAATAAGGAAAAGAGAAGGGGACCTAAAATAGAGCCTTGTGGGACTCCAATATTTACGGGAAGTAATGATGACAGACTGTTTTCCCAAAGTACTGCTTGTTGTCTATTTTGAAGGTAAGCCCTAAACCATTGTAATGCTTGTGTGTTAAGAGAATAGGAATTTAGTTTGTCTAGAAGTAAGTTATGGTTGACCATGTCAAAGGCTTTTGACAAGTCAATAAATATTGCAGCAGAGAAGGAGTTGTTCCGATTTTTATTTATAGAGTCAGTGAAGGAGAGTAGTGCAGTTGTAGTGCTGTGAAATGGTCTAAAGCCATGCTGGCAGTTTGCTAGTAGGTTGTTTTGCAGTAGGTGGTTAAGTAGAGTCAGTGAAGGAGAGTAGTGTAGTTGTAGTGCTGTGGAATGGTCTAAAGCCATGCTGGCAGTTTGCTAGTAGGTTGTTTTGTAGTAGGTGGTTAAGTAGTTGTTTGTGAATACATTTTTCCATTATCTTAGATAATGGAGAGAGTAAGGCAATAGGTTGAAAGTTAGAGAGTTCAGTGGAAGACCCACCTTTATGAAGAGGGATGATATGGGCAACTTTCCAGATGGTTGGAATTTTAGCTTCGGAAATAGTTCTATTAATGAGGATAGATATGGGGTGACATAAAGCCTTTGTAGCAATCTGACCGTATTCTGATGGGAGATGATCAGCAGATGGTGTACATGGTTTTAGTTTTCTAAGTAGTTTGTAGATAAGAGATGTACTTACAGGTTGTAGGTGAAAGGTAGGAGTAGAAGAGTTGAGAGTATTTGGTAGGGGAGTGGAAGAGGGAGGTAAAAAATTGGCTAGGCCTTGTATGGCTTCAGTAAAGTAGTTGTTAAAGGTATCAGGGATTTGATTGGAATTATTATGGTTGAAACCTGATGGGATAGGAGTAGTAGGGTGTCCTGGCTGAAGAAGTTTGTTTATCCCTGACCAAAATATTTGTGGGGTATGTTCAGTGGATTGTTGGAGGTGTAGGTGGTAGTCATTTTTGTCTAAGGGTGTCTTTTTGGTAGCATTTCTTAGCTGTTTATAGAGGAGGTGATGAGATGGACATTTGGTAGCTCTTCATTTGGTCCAGATTTTATTTCTGAGGAGCATTTTTTGCTTTGTTTGTTTAGTGAGCCATGGAGCAGTTTTTGTTTTCATTCTGGTAGTGCGATAAGGTGCATGTTAGTCAAGAATTTGAAGAAAATAAGTGTTAAAGTAGGTCACAGCTTCATCAATTCAAGATGGGTAAGAGGTGACCAGT